>NC_134468.1:52661760-52766064 GCF_964194025.1 Convolutriloba macropyga
TATCTAGTATAGAACTCTTCTTTTCTGAGAATCTGTAGACAGTGCACGGCCCCAATGCTAAAGCAATGGGGCCCCTCAGATAGTAACCAGTTAACAGAGTGATGTACATTAAATTTCAGTAAAAGTCAAATATTCATTTATATTATTGAACCAATTAGAACCGAGTATTTCTGTAGTCTATTATCGTCAAAAATTGGGTGTCAGTCAATGCTGGCTCCATCTTTCCGCATTTTTTTGTGTTTAGTTTATAGCATTTGTAGTTTGTTTTCTCCACTCTTGTATTTTCCTCTTTGAAACGTTTTGGCTCCGCTTTTTTGTTTTTGCTCGTGAGCTTTTTTTGTGGTTCGACCGGCAGTTTGTTTACTATTTATATACTATATATATATACGTAGTAATAGGGTGAGCAATATGTACATATATATCTATATACATATATATATATATATATATATATATATATATATATTATACATATATATATATATATATATATATATATATATATATATATATATAAGCACTAATAGGGTGAGCAATGCTTCACTTTGAGCGTGTAGACCCCATGTATTAAGGTAGGCTATAGCGATATTTTTGAGATCGGGTCTACGTAATGTATTTAGATTAGGTATAGCCGCCGCAATGTTTTAAGATTAGGTATCGCCGCCGCAAGGCGTTGAGATTAGGAATAGCCACCGCAATTTAATACTGTTAGGTATAGCCGCCCCAATGTGTTAAGACTAGATATAGCCGCTGCAATGTATTAAGATTAGGCATAGTCGCCGCAATGTATTATGACCAGTTAAAGCCGCCGCTATGTATTAAGATTAGGTATAGACACTGCAATTTATTACGGTTAAGTATAGCAGCCGCAATGACTTAAGATCAGATCCAGCGGTCGCAATTTATTAAGATTAGATAAAGCCGTCGCAATCTATTAAGATATGGTATAGCGGGCGCAGTTCTTTAAGATTAGGCATAGCCGCCGCAATGTATTAAGATTAGATACAGCAACCGCAAAATATTAAAATTAGGTATAGCCGCCGCAACTTATCAAGATTAGGTACAGCCGACGCAAGGTATTAAGACTGAATTGGCGCCGCAATGTATTAAGATAAGATAAAGCCGCCGCAATGTATTAAGATTAGGTATAGCTTTCGCAATGTAATAAGATTAGGTATAGCCGCCCCAATGTTTTAATATAATGGATAGCCGCCGCAATGTATTAATATTTGGTATAGCCGCCGCATTGTATTGAGATTAGGTATAATTGCCGCATTGTATTCATATTAGATATAGCCTCTGCATTGTATTAAGATAAGGTACAGCCGCCGCAATGTATTAAGATTAGGTATAGCCGCCGCAATGTTTTGAGATTACGTATCGCCGCCGCAATCTATTAAGATAAGTTATAGCCGCTGCAAATATTAAGATAAGGTACAGTCGCCGCAATGTTTTAAAATTAGGTACATTTGCCGCAATGTATTAAGATTAGGTTTTTTGCCGCAATGTATTAAGATTAGGTAAAGCCGCCGCTATGTATTAAGATTAGGTAAAGCCGCCGCTATGTATTAAGATTAGGTATAGCCGCCGCAATCTTTTTTAGATTAGTTATAGCCGCTGCAATGTATTAAGATAAGGTACAGCCGCCGCAATGTATTAAGATTAGGTTTTTTCACCGCAATGTATTAAGATTAGGTAAAGCCGCCGCTATGTATTAAGATTAGGTAAAGCCGCTGCAATTTATTACGGTTAGGTATAGCCGCCGCAATGTCTTAAGATTAGATATAGCCGCCGCAATTTATTAAGATTAGGTATAGTCGCCGCAATGTATTAAGATATAGGTATAGCCGACGCAATGTTTTAAGATTACGTTTCGCCGCCGCAATCTATTAAGATAAGTTATGGCCGCTGCAAATATTAAGATAAGGTACAGCCGCCGCAATGTTTTAAAATTAGGTACATTCGCCGCAATGTATTAAGATTAGGTAAAACCACCGCTATGTATTAAGATTAGGTATTGCCGCCGCAATGTATTAAGATAAGATATAGCCGCCGCAATATATTGAGATTAGGTATAGCCGTAGCATTTTTTTTAAGACCAAGTACAGCCGCCGCTATGTATTAAGATTAGGTATAGCCGCGGCAATCTTTTTTAGATTAGTTATAGCCGCTGCAATGTATTAAGATAAGGTACAGCCGCCGCAATGTATTAAGTTTAGGTTTTTTTGCCGCAATGTATTAAGATTAGGTAAAGCCGCCGCTATGTATTAAGATTAGGTAAAGCCGCCGCAATTTATTACGGTTAGGTATAGCCGCCGCAATGTCTTAAGATTAGATATAGCCGCCGCAATTTATTAAGATTAGGTATAGCCGCCGCAATGTATTAAGATAAGGTATAGCCGCTGCAATGTATTAAGATAAGGTACAGTTGCCGCAATGTATTAAGATTAGGTTTTTTCGCCGCACTGTATTAAGGTTAAGTCAAGCCGCCGCTATGTATTAAGATTAGGTAAAGCCGCCGCAATTTATTACGGTTAGGTATAGCCGCCGCTGTGTCTTAAGATTAGATATAGCCGCCGCAATTTATTAAGATTAGGTATAGCCGCCGCAATGTATTAAGATAAGGTATAGCCACTGCAATGTATTAAGATTAGGCATGGCCGCCGCAATGTATTAAGATTAGGTACAGCCGCCCCATTGTACTAAGATTAGGTATTGCGGCCGTAATGTATTAGAATAAGATATAGCCGCCGCAATTTATTAAGATTAGGTATAGCCGCCGCAATGTATTAAGATAAGGTATAGCCGCTGCAATGTATTAAGATAAGGTACAGTTGCCGCAATGTATTAAGATTAGGTTTTTTCGCCGCAATGTATTAAGGTTAAGTAAAGCCGCCGCTATGTATTAAGATTAGGTAAAGTTGCCGCAATTTATTACGGTTAGGTATAGCCGCCGCTGTGTCTTAAGAATAGATATAGCCGCCGCAATTTATTAAGATTAGGTATAGCCGTCGCAATGTATTAAGATAAGGTATAGCCGCTGCAGTGTTTTGAGATTAGGCATAGCAGCCGCAATGTAATAAGATTAGATATGACAACCGCAATGTATTTAGATTAGGTATAGCCGCCGCAATGTATTAAGGTTAGGTATTGCGGCCGTATTGTATTAAGATAAGATACAGCCGCCGCAATGCATTAAGATTAGGTATAGCCGCCGCAATGTAAAAAGATTAGGTATAGCCGCACCAATGTTTTAAGATAGGGTATGGCAGCCGCAATGTTTTAAGATTAGGTTTGGTGACGCAACGTATTAACATTAAGTATAGCCGCCGCATTGTATTAAGATTAGGTATTGCCGCCGCAATGTATTAAGATAAGATAAAAGCGCCGCAATGCATTAAGATTAGGTAAAGCCGCCGCGATGTAATAAGATTAGGCATAGCCGAACCAATGTATTAAGATAAGTTATAGCCGCCGCAATGTATTGAGATTAGGTGTAGCCGTAGCAATTTTTTTATGACTAGGTATAGCCGCCGTTATGTATTAAGTTTGGTCATAGCCGCCGCAATGTCTTAGGATTAGATATAGCTGGCGCAGTTTTTTAAGATTAGGTAAAGCTGCCTCAATGTTTTAAGATAAGGTGTAGCCGCTTCAATGTATTAAGGTTAGGTATAGCCGCCGCAATGTTTTAAGATTAGGTATAGCCGCCGCAATGTAATATGATTAGTTATACCCGCCGCTATGTATTAAGATTAGGTATAGCCACAGCAATTTATTACGGTTAGGTATAGTCGCCGCAATGTCTTAAGATTAGATCTAGCCGCCGCAATTTATAAGGATTAAGTATAGCCGTCGCAATCTAATAAGATAAGGTATAGCCGCCGCAGTGCATAAAGATTAGGTATTGCCGCCGCAATGTTTTAAGATTAGATATAGCCACCGCAATGTAATAAAATTAGGTGTATCCGCCGCAACGTATTAAGATTAGGTACAGCCGACGCAATGTATTAAGATTGAATTGCCGCCACAATTTATTAAGATTAAGTATAGCCGCAGCAATGTATTAAGATTAAGTAAAGCCGCCGCGATGTAATAAGATTAGGTAAAGCCGCAACAATGTATTAAGATAAGGTATAGCCGCCGCAATATATTGAGATTAGGTTTAGCCTTAGCAATTTTTTTAAGACTAGGTACAGCCGCCACTATGTTTTAAGATTAGGTATAGCCGCCGCAATCTATTTTAGATTAGTTATAGCCGCTGCAATGTATTAAGATAAGGTACAGCCGCCGCAATATATTAAGATTAGGTATATTCGCCGCAATGTATTAAGATTAGGTAAAGCCGCCGCTGGTATAAAGATTATGTAACGCCGCCGCTA
Source organism: Convolutriloba macropyga (assembly GCF_964194025.1). NCBI lineage: Eukaryota > Metazoa > Xenacoelomorpha > Acoela > Convolutidae > Convolutriloba > Convolutriloba macropyga. Next base: position 52,666,140 of record NC_134468.1, read on the forward strand.
GGTATTAAGATTAGGTAAAGCCGCCGCAATTTATTACGGTTAGGTGTAGCCGCCGCAATGTCTTAAGATTAGACATAGGCGCCGCAATTTATTAAGATTAGGTATAGCCGTCGCAATGTATTAAGATAAGGTATAACCGCTGCAGTGTATTAAGATTAGGCATAGCAGCCGCAATGTAATAAGATTAGATATGACAACCGCAATGTATTTAGATTAGGTATAGCCGCCGCAATGTATTAAGATTAGGTATTGCGGCCGTAGTGTATTAAGATAAGATACAGCCGCCGCAATGCATTAAGATTAGGTATAGCCGCCGCAATGTAAAAAGATTAGGTATAGCCGCACCAATGTATTAAGATAGGGTATAGCCGCCGCAATGTTTTAAGATTAGGTTTGGTGCCGCAACGTATTAACATTAAGTATAGTCGCCGCATTGTAGTAAGATTAGGTATTGCGGCCGTAATGTATTAAGATAATATATAGCCACCGCAAGGTATTAAAAATAGGTGTATCCGCCGCAACGTATTAAGATTAGGTACAGCCGACGCAATGTATTAAGATTAAAATGCCGCCACAATTTATTAAGATTAAGTATAGCCGCCGCAATGTATTAAGATTAGGTAAAGCCGCCGCGATGTAATAAGATTAGTTATAGCCGCTGCAATGTATTAAGATTAGGTATTGCGGCCGTAATGTATTAAGATAAGATACAGCCGCCGCAATGCATTAAGATTAGGTATAGCCGCCGCAATGTAAAAAGATTAGGTATAGCCGCACCAATGTATTAAGATAGGGTATAGCCGCCGCAATGTTTTAAGATTAGGTTTGGTGCCGCAACGTATTAACATTAAGTATAGTCGCCGCATTGTATTAAGATTAGGTATTGCGGCAGTAATGTATTAAGAAAATATATAGCCACCGCAAGGTTTTAAAATTAGGTGTATCTGCCGCAACGTATTAAGATTATGTACAGCCGACGCAATGTATTAAGATTGAAATGCCGCCACAATTTATTAAGATTAAGTATAGCCGCCCCAATTTATGAAGATTAGGTAAAGCCGCCGCAATGTAATAAGATTAGTTATAGCAGCACCAACGTATTAAGATACGGTATAACAGCCGCAATGTATTAAGATTAGGTATAGCCGCACCAATGTATTAAGATAAGTATAGCCGCCGCAATGTATTAAGATTAGTTATAGCCGCCGCTATGTATTAAGATTAGGTATAGCCACAGCAATTTATTACGGTTAGGTATAGCCGCCGCAATGTCTTAAGATTAGATCTAGCCGCCGCAATTTATTAAGATTAGGTATTGCCGTCGCAATCTAATAAGATAAGGTATAGCCGCCGCATTGCATAAAGATTAGGTATAGCCGCCGCAATGTTTTAAGATTAGATATAGCCACCGCAATGTATTAAAATTATGTATATCGGCCGCAACGTATTAAGATTAGGTACAACCGAAGCAAGGTATTAAGATTGAATTGCCACCGCAATGTATTAAGATAAGATATAGCCGGCGCAATGTATTAAGATTAGGTAAAGCCGCCGCAATGTAATAAGATTAGGTATAGCCGCCGCAATGTATTAAGATTTGTTAAAGCCGCCGCTATGTTTTAAGATTAGGTATAGCCACAGCAATTTATTACTGTTAGGTATAGCCGCCGCAATGTCTTAAGATTAGATCTAGCAGCCGCAATTTATTAAGATTAGGTATAGCCGTCGCAATCTAATAAGATAAGGTATAGCCGCCGCAGTGCATAGAGCTAGGTATGGCCGCCGCAATGTTTTAAGATTAGATATAGCCACCACAATGTAGTAAAGTTAGGTATATCCGCCGCCACATATTAAGATTAGGTACAGCCGACGCAATGTATTAAGATTGAATTGCCGCCGCTATGTATTAAGATTAAGTATAGCCGCCGCAATGTATTAAGATCAGGTATCGCCGCCGCAATGTATTAAGATGAGATATAGCCCCCGCAATGTATTAAGATTAGGTAAAGCCGCCGCGATGTAATAAGAATAGTTATAGCCGCAACAATGTGTCAAGTTAAGGTATAGCCGCCGCAATGTATTAGGGTTAGGTATAGCCGCCGCAATGTATTAAGATTTGTTATAGCCGCCGCTATGTTTTAAGATTAGGTATAGCCACAGCAATTTATTACGGTTAGGTAAAGCTGCCGCAATGTCTTAAGATAAGATCTAGCAGCCGCAATTTTTTAAGATTAGGTATAGCCGTCGCAATCTAATAAGATAAGGTATAGCCGCCGCAGTGCATAGAGATTAGGTATAGCCGCCGCAATGTTTTAAGATTAGATATAGCCACCGCAATGTATTAAAATTAGGTATATCCGCCGCAACGTATTAAGATTGGGTACAGCCGACGCAATGTATTAAGATTGAATTGCCGCCGCTATGTGTTAAGATTAAGTATAGCCGCCGCAATGTATTAAGATTAGGTATCGCCGCCGCAATGTATTAAGATGAGATATAGCCGCCGCAATGTATTAAGATTAGGTATAGCTTTCGCAATGTAATAAGATTAGGTATAGCCTCCCCAAGGTATTAATATAATGTATGGCCGACGCAATGTATTAATATTATATACTGCCGCCGAGATGTATTAAGATTAGGTATAGCCGCCGCACAGTGTTGAGATTAGGTATAATCGCCGCAATGTATTAAGATTAGGTATAGCCACCGCAATGTTTTAAGATTAGGAATAGCCACCGCAATGTATTAAAATTGTGTATATCTGCCGCAACGTATTAAGATTAGGTACAGCCGAAGCAATGTATTAAGATTGAATTGCCGGCGCAATGTATTAAGATAAGATATAGTCGCCGCAATGTATTAAGATTAGGTAAAACCGCCGCGATGTAATAGGATTAGGTATAGCCGCACCAATGTATCAAAATAAGGTATAGCCGCCGCAAGGTATTAAGTTTAGGTGTAGCCGCCGCAATCTATTAAGATTAGTTATAGCCGCTGCAATGTATTAAAATTAGGTATAGCCACCGCAATGTTTTAAGACTAGGTATCGCCGCTGCAATGTATTCAGATTAGATATAGCCACCGCAATGTAATAAGATTAGGTATAGCCGCCCCAATGTATTAAGATAATGTATGGCCGCCGCAATGTATTATTATTATATATTGCTGCCGAGATGTATTCAGATTAGATATAGCCACCGCAATGTATTAAGATTAGGTATGGCCGCCGCAATGTATTAAGATTAGGTATAGCCACCGCAATTTATTAAGATTAAGTATAGCCGCCGAAGTGCATTAAGATTAGTTATAGCCGCCCCAATGTATTAAGATATTGTATGGCCGCCGCAATGTATTAATATTATATATTGCCGCCGAGATGTATTCAGATTAGATATAGCCACCGCAATGTATTAAAACTAGGTATAGCCGCCGCAACGTTTTAAGATTAGGTACATCCGACGCAATGTATTAAGATTGAATTGCCGACGCAATGTATGAGGATTAAGTAAAGCCGCCGCAATTTATTAAGATTAGGTATCGGCGCCCTAATGTATTAAGATAAGATATAGCCGCCGCAATGTATTAAGATTAGGTATGGCTTTCGCAATGTAATAAGATTAGGCATAGCCGCCCCAATGTATTCGTATAATGTATAGCCGCCGCAATAAGTTAGGATTAGGTGTAGCCGCCGTAATGTATTGAGATTAGGTATAATCGCCGCAATGTATTCAGATTAGATATAGCCACCGCAATGTATTAAGACTAGGTATCTGCGCTGCAATGTATTCAGATTATATATAGCCAACGCAATCTATTAAGATTAGTTATAGCCGCTGCAATGTATTAAAATTAGGTATAGCCACCGCAATGTTTTAAGACTAGGCTTCGCCGCTGCAATGTATTCAGATTAGATATAGCCACCGCCATGTATTAAGATTAGGTATAGCCGCTGCAATGTATTACGATTATGTATAGCCACCGCAATGTTTTAAGATAAGGTATCGCCGCTGCAATGTATTCAGATTAGATATAGCCACCGCAATCTATTAGGATTAGTTATAGCCGCTTCAATGTATTAAGATTAGGTACAACCGCCGCAATGTATTAAGATTAGATATAGCCGCGGCAATTTGTTAAGATTAGGTAAAGCCTCCGCTATGTTGTAATAAGATTAAGTGTAGCCGCCGCAATTTATCACGGTTAGGTGTCGCCGCCGTAATGCATTAATATTAGGTATAGTCGTCGCAATTTAAGAAAATTAGGTATAGCCGCACCAATGTATTAAGATAAGGTATAGCCGCCGCAATGTATTGAGATTAGGTGTAGCCGCAGTAATCTGTTTAAGATTAGGTATAGCTGCCGCTATGTATTAAGATTAGGTATAGCCGCCGCAAATTATTACGGTTAGGTATAGCCGCCGCAGTGTCTTAAGATTAGATCTAGCGGCCGCAATTTATTAAGATTAAGTATAGCCATCGCAATCTACTAAGATAAAGTATAGCCGCCGCAGTGCATTAAGATAAGGTATAGCCACCTCAATTTATGAAGATTAGATATAGCCACCGCAATGTATTAAAACTAGGTACAGCCGCCGCAACGTTTTAAGATTAGGTACATCCGACGCAATGTATTAAGATTGAATTGCCGACGCAATGTATGAGGAGTAAGTAAAGCCGCCGCAATTTATTAAGATTAGGTATCGGCGCCGCAGTGTATTAAGATAATATATAGCCGCCGCAATGTTTTAAGATTAGGTATGGCTTTCGCAATGTAATAAGATTAGGCATAGCCGCCCCAATGTATTCGTATAATGTATAGCCGACGCAATGTGTTAAGATTAGGTATAGCCGCCGTAATGTTTTGAGATTAGGTATAATCGCCGCAATGTATTCAGATTAGATATAGTCACCGCAATGTATTAAGACTAGGTATTGCCGCTGCAATGTATTCAGATTATATATAGCCAACGCAATCTATTAAGATTAGTTATAGCCGCTGCAATGTATTAAAATTAAGTATAGCCACCGCAATGTTTTAAGACTAGGTATCGCCGCTGCAATGTATTCAGATTAGATATAGCCACCGCAATGTATTAAGATTATGTATAGCCGCTGCAATGTATTAAGATTATGTAAAAGCACCGCAATGTTTTTAAGATAAGGTATCGCCGCTGCAATGTATTCAGATTAGATATAGCCACCGCAATCTATTAAGATTAGTTATAGCCGCTTCAATGTATTAAGATTAGGTACAACCGCCGCAATGTATTAAGATTAGGTATAGCCGCGGCAATGTATTAAGATTAGGTAAAGCCTCCGCTATCTAATAAGATTAAGTATAGCCGCCGCAATTTATCACGGTTAGGTATTGCCGCCGTAATGTCTTAGGATTAGTTATAGCTGCCGCAATTTATTAGGGCTAGGTATAGCCGCCGTAATGCATTAATATTAGGTATAGCTGCCGCAATGTAAGAAGATTAGGTAAAGCCGTACCAATGTATTAAGATAAGGTATAGCCGCCGCAATGTATTGAGATTAGGTGTAGCCGCCGCAATTTGTTACGGTTAGGTATAGCCGCCGCAATGTCTTAGGATTAGATATATCCGCCGTAATTTTTTAAGATTACTTAAAGCTGCCTCAATGAATGAAGATAAGGTATAGCCGCAGCAATTTATTAACATTAAGTATTGCCGCCGCAATGTATTAAAATCAGATATAGCCGCCGTAAAGCATTAAGATTAGGTATAGCGGCCGCAATGTAATAAGATTAGGTATAGCCGCACCAATGTATTAAGATAAGGTTTAGCCGCCGCAATGTTTTGAGATTAGTAGTAGCCAACGCAATTTTTTTAAGATTAGGTATAGCCGCCGCTATGTATCAAGATTAGGTATAGCCGCCGCAATTTATTACGGTTAGGTATAGCCACCGCAATGTCTTAAGATTGAATCTGGCCGCAGCAATTTATTAAGATTAGGTATAGCCATTGCAATCTATTAAGATAAGGCATAGACGCCGCAGTGCATTAAGATTAGGTATAGCCGCCGCAATGTATTGATTAGATATAGCCACCGCAATGTACTAAATTACGGTATAGCTGCCGCAACGTATTAAGATTAGGTACAGCCGACGCAATGTATTAAGATTGAGTTGCCGCCGCAATGTATTAAGATTAAGTCTAGCCGCCGCAATAGATTAAGATTAGGTATCGCCGGCGCAATGTATTGAGGTAAGATATAGCTGCCGCTATCTAATAAGATTAAGTATAGCCGCCGCAATTTATCACGGTTAGGTATTGCCGCCGCAATGTCTTAAGATTAGTTATAACTGCCGCAATTTATTAGGGCTAGGTATAGCCGCCGTAATGCATTAATATTAGGCATAGCTGCCGCAATGTAAGAAGATTAGGTAAAGCCGTACCAATGTATTAAGATAAGGTATAGCCGCCGCAATGTATTGAGATTAGGTGCAGCCGCAGTAATCTTTTTAAGATTAGGTATAGCCGCCGCAATTTATTACGGTTAGGTATAGCCGCCGCAATGTCTTAGTATTAGATATATCCGCCGTAATTTTTTAAGATTATTTAAAGCTGCCTCAATGAATAAAGATAAGGTATAGCCGCAGCAATGTATTAACATTAAGTATTGCCGCCACAATGTATTAAAATCAGATATAGCCGCCGTAAAGCATTAAGATTAGGTATAGCGGCCGCAATGTAATAAGATTATGTATAGCCGCACCAATGTATTAAGATAAGGTTTAGCCGCCGCAATGTTTTGAGATTAGGTGTAGCCACAGCAATTTTTTTAAGATTAGGTATAGCCGCCGCTATGTATTAAAATCAGATATAGCCGCCGTAAAGCATTAAGATTAGGTATAGCGGCCGCAATGTAATAAGATTATGTATAGCCGCACCAATGTATTAAGATAAGGTTTAGCCGCCGCAATGTTTTGAGATTAGGTGTAGCCACAGCAATTTTTTTAAGATTAGGTATAGCCGCCGCTATGTATCAAGATTAGGTATAGCCGCCGCAATTTATTACGGTTAGGTGTAGCCACCGCAATGTCTTAAGATTAGATCTAGCCGCAGCAATTTATTAAGATTAGGTATAGCCATCGCAATCTATTAAGATAAGGCATAGCCGCCGCAGTGCGTTAAGATTAGGTACAGCCGACGCAATGTATTATGATTGAGTTGCCGCCGCAATGTATTAAGATTAAGTCTAGCCGCCGCAATAGATTAAGATTAGGTATCGCCGGCGCAATGTATTGAGGTAAGATATAGCTGCCGCTATCTAATAAGATTAAGTATAGCCGCCGCAATTTATCACGGTTAGGTATTGCCGCCGCAATGTCTTAAGATTAGTTATAACTGCCGCAATTTATTAGGGCTAGGTATAGCCGCCGTAATGCATTAATATTAGGTATAGCTGCCGCAATGTAAGAAGATTAGGTAAAGCCGTACCAATGTATTAAGATAAGGTATAGCCGCCGCAATGTATTGAGATTAGGTGCAGCCGCAGTAATCTTTTTAAGATTAGGTATAGCCGCCGCAATTTATTACGGTTAGGTATAGCCGCCGCAATGTCTTAGTATTAGATATATCCGCCGTAATTTTTTAAGATTATTTAAAGCTGCCTCAATGAATAAAGATAAGGTATAGCCGCAGCAATGTATTAACATTAAGTATTGCCGCCACAATGTATTAAAATCAGATATAGCCTCCGTAAAGCATTAAGATTAGGTATAGCGGCCGCAATGTAATAAGATTAGGTATAGCCGCACCAATGTATTAAGATAAGGTTTAGCCGCCGCAATGTTTTGAGATTAGGTGTAGCCACAGCAATTTTTTTAAGATTAGGTATAGCCGCCGCTATGTATTAAAATCAGATATTGCCGCCGTAAAGCATTAAGATTAGGTATAGCGGCCGCAATGTAATAAGATTATGTATAGCCGCACCAATGTATTAAGATAAGGTTTAGCCGCCGCAATGTTTTGAGATTAGGTGTAGCCACAGCAATTTTTTTAAGATTAGGTATAGCCGCCGCTATGTATCAAGATTAGGTATAGCCGCCGCAATTTATTACGGTTAGGTGTAGCCACCGCAATGTCTTAAGATTAGATCTAGCCGCAGCAATTTATTAAGATTAGGTATAGCCATCGCAATCTATTAAGATAAGGCATAGCCGCCGCAGTGCGTTAAGATTAGGTATAGCCGCCGCAATGTATTGATTAGATATAGCCACCGCAATGTACTAAATTACGGTATAGCTGCCGCAACGTATTAAGATTAGGTACAGCCGACGCAATGTATTAGGATTGAGTTGCCGCCGCAATGTATTAAGATTAAGTATAACCGCCGCAATATATTAAGATTAGGTATCGCCGGCGCAATGTATTGAGGTAGGATATAGCTGCCGCAATGTATTAAGATTAGGTATAGCTTTCGCAATGTAATAAGATTAGGTATAGCCGCTCCAATGTATTAAGATAATGTATAGCCGCCGCAATGTATTAACATTAGGTATTGCCGCCGAAATTTATTAAGATTAAGTAGAGCCGCCGCAATGTATTGAGATTATTTATAATCGCCACAATGTATTAAGATTAGTTATAGCCGCCGCAATGTTTTAGGATTAGGTATCGCCGCCGCAATGTGTTGAGAATAGGAAAAGCCGCCGCAATGTATTAAGGTTAGGTAAAGCCGCCGCTATGTTTCAAGATAAGGTATAGCCGCCGCAATTTATTACGGTTAGTTATAGCCGCCGCAATGTCTTAAGATTAGATATAGCCACCGAAAATTATTAGGATTAGGTATAGCCGCTCCAATGTATTAGGATAATGTATAGCCGCCGCAATGTATTAACATTAGTTATTGCCGCCGAAATTTATTAAGATTAGGTATAGCCGCCGCAATGTATTGAGATTAGTTATAATCGCCACAATGTATTAAGATTAGTTATAGTCGCCGCAATGTTTTAGGATTAGGTATCGCCGCCGCAATGTGTTGAGAACAGGAAAAGCCGCCGCAATGTATTAAGGTTATGTATAGCCGCCGCTATGTTTCAAGATTAGGTATAGCCGCCGCAATTTATTACGGTTAGTTATAGCCGCCGCAATGTCTTAAGATTAGATATAGCCACCGAAATTTATTAGGATTAGGTATAGCCGCCGAAATGTATTAAGATAAGGTATAGACGCTGCAGTGTATTAAGATTAGGCATAGCAGCCGCAATGTATTAAGGTTAGGTATAGCCGCCGCAATTTATTACGCTTAGGTATAGCCGCCGCAATGTCTTAGGATTAGTTATAGCCGCCGTAATGCTTTAAGATTAGGTATAGCCGCCGCAATGTAAGAAGATTAGGTATAGCCGCACCAATGTATTAAGATAAGGCATAGCCGCCGCAGTGCATTAAGTTTATGTATAGCCGCGGCAATATATTAAGATTAGGTATCGCCGCCGCAATGTATTGAGATACGATATAGCTGCCGCAATGTATTAAAATTAGGTATAGCTTTCGCAATGTAATAAGATTAGGCATAGCCGCACCAATGTATCAAGATAAGGTATAGCCGCCGCAATGTATTAAGGTTTGGTATAGCCGCCGCAATGTATTTAGATTGGTTATAGCCGCCGCTATGTATTAAGATTAGGTATAGCCGCCGCAATGTAAGAAGATTAGGTATAGCCGCACCAATGTATTAAGATAAGGCATAGCCGCCGCAGTGCATTAAGTTTATGTATAGCCGCGGCAATATATTAAGATTAGGTATCGCCGCCGCAATGTATTGAGATACGATATAGCTGCCGCAATGTATTAAAATTAGGTATAGCTTTCGCAATGTAATAAGATTAGGCATAGCCGCACCAATGTATCAAGATAAGGTATAGCCGCCGCAATGTATTAAGGTTAGGTATAGCAGCCGCAATGTATTGAGATTAGTTATAGCCGCCGAAATATAAGAAGATAAGGTATAGACGCTGCAGTGTATTAAGATGAGGCATAGCAGCCGCAATGTATTAAGATTAGTTATAGCCGCCGAAATGTATTAGGATAAGGTATAGACGCTGCAGTGTATTAAGATTAGGCATAGCAGCCGTAATGTATTAAGATTAGTTATAGCCGCCGAAATGTATAAAGATAAAGTATAGACGCTGCAGTGTATTAAGATTAGGCATAGCAGCCGTAATGTATTAAGATTAGTTATAGCCGCCGAAATGTATAAAGATAAAGTATAGACGCTGCAGTGTATTAAGATTAGGCATAGCAGCCGTAATGTATTAAGATTAGTTATAGCCGCCGAATTGTATAAAGATAAAGTATAGACGCTGCAGTGTATTAAGATTAGATAGAGCCGCCGCAATGTATTAAGAATAGGTATAGCCGCCGCAATGTTTTAAGATTAGGTATAGCTTTCGCAATGTAATAAGATTAGGTATAGCCGCCGCAATGTATTAAGGTTAGGTATAGCCGCCGCAATGTATTAAGATTAGTTATAGCCGCCGCTATGTATTAAGAAAAGGTATAGACGCTACAGTGTATTAAGATTAGGCATAGCAGCCGTAATGTATTAAGATTAGTTATAGCCGCAATGTAAGAAGATTAGGTATAGCCGCACCAATGTATTAAGATAAGGCATAGCCGCCGCAGTGCATTAAGTTTATGTATAGCCGCGGCAATATATTAAGATTAGGTATCGCCGCCGCAATGTATTGGGATACGATATAGCTGCCGCAATGTATTAAAATTAGGTATAGCTTTCGCAATGTAATAAGATTAGGCATAGCCGCACCAATGTATCAAGATAAGGTATAGCCGCCGCAATGTATTAAGGTTAGGTATAGCAGCCGCAATGTATTGAGATTAGTTATAGCCGCCGAAATATAAGAAGATAAGGTATAGACGCTGCAGTGTATTAAGATGAGGCATAGCAGCCGCAATGTATTAAGATTAGTTATAGCCGCCGAAATGTATTAGGATAAGGTATAGACGCTGCAGTGTATTAAGATTAGGCATAGCAGCCGTAATGTATTAAGATTAGTTATAGCCGCCGAAATGTATAAAGATAAAGTATAGACGCTGCAGTGTATTAAGATTAGGCATAGCAGCCGTAATGTATTAAGATTAGTTATAGCCGCCGAAATGTATAAAGATAAAGTATAGACGCTGCAGTGTATTAAGATTAGGCATAGCAGCCGTAATGTATTAAGATTAGTTATAGCCGCCGAATTGTATAAAGATAAAGTATAGACGCTGCAGTGTATTAAGATTAGATAGAGCCGCCGCAATGTATTAGGAATAGGTATAGCCGCCGAAATGTTTTAAGATTAGGTATAGCTTTCGCAATGTAATAAGATTAGGTATAGCCGCCGCAATGTATTAAGGTTAGGTATAGCCGCCGCAATGTATTAAGATTAGTTATAGCCGCCGCTATGTATTAAGATAAGGTATAGACGCTACAGTGTATTAAGATTAGGCATAGCAGCCGTAATGTATCAAGATTAGTTATAGCCGCCGAAATGTATAAAGATAAAGTATAGACGCTGCAGTGTATTAAGGTTAGGTATAGCAGCCCCAATGTATTAAGATTAATTATAGCCGCCGAAATGTATTAAGATAAGGTATAGAAGCTGCAGTGTATTAAGATTAGGTATAGCCGCCGCAATGTATTGAGGTTAGGTATAGCCGCCGCAATGTATTAAGATTAGTTATAGCCGCCGAAATGTATTAATATAAGGTATAGACGCTGCAGTGTATTATTATTAGGCATAGCAGCCGTAATGTGTTAAGATTAGTTATAGCCGCCGAAATGTATAAAGATAAAGTATAGACGCTGCAGTGTATTAAGGATTAGATAGAGCCGCCGCAATGTATTAAGAATAGATATAGCCGCCGCAGTGTTTTAGGATTAGGTTTGGCGCCGCAATGTATTAACAATACGTATAGCCGCCGCATTGTATTAAGATTAGGTATTGCCACCGCAATGCATTAAGATTAGGTAAAGCCGTCGCGATGTACTAACATTAAGTAAAGCCGCACCAATGTATTAAGATAAGGTATAGCCGCCGCAAAGTATTGAGATTAGGTATAGCCGCAGCTGTTTTTTTATGATTAGGTATACGCGCCGCAATATATTAAGATTAGGTATCGCCGCCGCAATGTATTGAGATAAGATATAGCTGCCGCAATGTATTAAGATTAGGTATAGCTTTCCCAATGTAATAAGATTAGGTATAGCCGCACCAATGTATCAAGATAAGGTATAGCCGCCGCAATGTATTAAGGTTAGGTATAGCCGCCGCAATGTACTAAGATTAGTTATAGCCGCCGCTATGTATTAAGATAAGGTATAGACGCTGCTGTGTATTAAGATTAGGCATAGCAGCCGCAATGTATTGACATTAGTTATAGCCGCCGAAACGTATTAAGATAAGGTATAGACGCTGCAGTGTATTAAGATTAGGCATAGCAACCGCAATGTATTAAGATTAGTTATAGCCGCCGAAATGTATTAAGATAAGGTATAGACGCTGCAGTGTATTAAGATTAGGCATAGCAGCCGCAATGTATTAAGATTAGTTATAGCCGCCGGAATGTATAAAGATAAAGTATAGACGCTGCAGTGTATTAAGATTAGATATAGCCGCCGCAATGTATTAAGAATAGGTATTGCCACCGCAATGCATTAAGATTAGGTAAAGCCGCCGCGATGTAATAAGATTAAGTAAAGCCGCACCAATGTATTAAGATAAGGTATAGCCGCCGCAAAGTATTGAGATTAGGTATAGCCGCCGCTATGTATTAGGGTTAGGTATAGCCGCCGCAGTTTATTACGGTTAGGTATAGCCGCCGCAATGTCTTAGGATTAGATGTATCCGCCGTAATTTTTTAAGATTAGGTAAAGCTTCCTCAATGTATTAAGATAAGGTATAGCCGCTGCAGTGTATTAAGATTGGGTATTGCCACCGCAATGCATTAAGATTAGGTAAAGCCGCCGCGATGTAATAAGATTAAGTAAAGCCGCACCAATGTATTTTCCACGAAAGGGTAGAATTTGTTGTTAGTTGATCTGTGTAGACAAGTATTTGCCAAATTAGGTAGCGTGCAACCAATTTTAAACATTTGAATCCCGTTGTTATGATAGAATTCCATCATTTTCTGCATCGCTTCTAGTGTCGGGACAATATCCTTATTGTTAAACCACTTACCAAAGCCTTGAAAAGTTGTCATTTGTTCTTCTTCGCACACACGTTTCAGATAATTGTAGTTGTCAACTCCTGAGGAAGGTAGTTCCTGCAACCTTAAATTTTTCAGAGCCTCCTTTTGGGAAAGTCCACTTTTCAACAATTTGGTGAAACCCACAATTTTTTTGTGATCTCTAAACTTAGTAATGTGATCCACAAAGTAATGTGATCTCTAAACTTTCTAACGAAGCATTCGTAAGAGGGAAGGAAAGTTGCATCCAAAGTGTTATGTGAGTCGAGTCATTTATAGGGGGAATATCCTTTGGTCTTACTACTCTTGTAAGCTCTAAGGAACGAATCTAGTGATTTTGCTCTACCAAGAAGCGCTATACCAAATTCAATTAGGTATCACTTTTTGTTTAGGATAAAATACGAGAGTCCTTTCTTTGTTTGTTCATATGTAGCGACGCAGTGACTGATTCTCCAAATTCTTCTTTTTTTAATGATGTTAAATTGATAATTTCCTCCATCACTAGCCGATACTTTTCCAATCGCCAATCTCTGGCCTCTCGGAATGTTCGTTTATTTATTCCTTTGATAATGAGTTTGTACTGATCCGATTTGGAATCGTATTAACAATAAATTTTGTTAAAAGGACATATAATTTCATTATATCTAGATTCTTTCTTGAACAAACCTTGTTCTCGCTTATCATGTGTTTTATGTTTATTGCAACAAGTTCGAGGGGAGAAATTTTGCACAACATCAGCTGTGAAAGAATGATCGCAATCATGTTCCCTCAGAGCTTCCCACTCTGCGGGATCGCGTTACCTCAGAGCTTCCCACACTGTTTTTTTAGATGAAGGAACGCAATCGAACGAATTTGTCCATTTCAAACTTCGCGAATGAATGCACATCGCAAAAATTATCAAAAAATTGTAAAAAAGCTACAGCATACGTAATTTGGCGTACTTAAGTATAAAAAAGCCGACTATTATAGGTTCGTGGAGCTGAATTTTTTATTTTACAAGCTCCACTTCGTATAGGTCTTTCGACACATTGTTAAGTCTCTTAAGCAACTTCCCGTTGATGGCATCTTGAGTTTTTTTTAACCGTTCAGTTCTGTATGTCTGCTTTTGTCCATAATTTGATAACCAGAGGAACTGTCTCTAACAATTTCATTGTCTCTGCTACAACGCTTGATTCGAGATACTTATCTCCAGCTCTTTCAGTGCCAGCATTTGACTGGAAACGACTGGGTGTGTACTGAAAAAGGCGATAAATTTTTGTGCATTTTAGCCGAAGACTAAGGTAAAATTTTATTTAAGGCGTTATGACTGATCCATTCTCCAACTTGAAGCTTGAAATCAACATGCTTTTTAGTTGCTTGAGTAAATCGTTATCAATTGCATAATGCCTCATATAATCACCAATATCTGGTCGACTAAAATGAAGTTTTTAAAAATTGGATGAAAATTCGAGAGCTTGTTCTTCAACCCATCTGGAAATTCTAGATGACACTAAACATAACCAAAAAAAATTTCTTCTCTTTTATTAGCAAGTATTAGAGATTCATGTTTCAGAGGTAGCCTAAATGGGAATTTGTTATTCACGTGTTTTTTTTTCTCACGTGTGATTCATCAAATTTGAGGTTTTCCCCGCCAATCGGATTCCCATATCTCAACTATATTATATCCTTTGTTCCGCAAAAAAACGTCTCAGTTCGTCATATTATCGTTCCTTGAGCCCTCTTTGAGTCTCCGCCTCTGACATAATTGCTTTTGCTTCCTGACATTAACAAAAGTTGATGTAACAACCCATTGCCTCAAATATAGTTTTTCAGTGAGATCAAAATCCGTCAACATTAATACAATCTGTTTCAGAGTTGCAGTTGTGTAGTACTTTCCAAATACAATTAGGACGCTGAGATTGTAGGTACGGTCCGACCTCGTTTTCTCTAGTTTCCTTGACCTATTTTGTCTAATTTTAAAGTTCTGAGACTCTGAAACAATTTCCCATCTAGTGTAAAACCCAGTGTGCATTTCTTTACACATTGAGAAGGGGTAAAGTTGGCTGACGTCTATACCCACAATTGATTTGAAAATGTTTTCTGAGTTTCAATTATTTGTTTGATCCACAACCACTTTTCTAAAAAAAACAATAGAGGGAACACCGGTAATATTCTTGCGTATTTTAACATGTAAATCTTTGTCTGCTTCCACGAATGGTTAGAATTTTTTATTAGTTGACTTGTGTAGACAAAAATTTGCCAAATTAACTGGTGTGCAACCAGGTTTTAACAAATCAATCCCTTTGTTATTATAGAATTCCATCATTTTCTGTATCGCTTCTAGTGTCGGGACAACATCGTTTCAATATTTGTAGTTGTCACCTCCTGAGGAAGGCACATCCTTCAACCTAATTGTTTTCAGAGCCTCCTTTTGGGAAAGTCCAATGTTCAACATTTTGATGAAATCCGTAAGTTTTTTCTCCAAAGGACTCTGACTTCTCAACTTACTAATGAAACATTCGTAAGAGGGAAGGAAAGTTGCATCCAATTCTTTAAGTGAGTCGAGTCATTCATAGGGAAAAAACCTTCGGTCTCAATTGTCTTGTAAGCCTTGAGGAACGAATCTAGTGATGTTGCTCTGCCAAGAATTTCTCTGCCAAATTACATCAGGTAACAATTTTCGTTTAGGGTAAAATACGAGAATTCTTTCTTTGTTTGTTCATAGGTAGCGACGCAGTAATTGATTGTCCCAAATTCGGTATTTGTAGACGTTAAATTGATAACTTCCACCATTACCAGCCATTACATTTCCAATCGCCAATCTCCGATACCTTTCAATGTTCGCTTATTTTCTCCTTTGATACTGAATTTTGTCCTTTGATACTGTACTTATCCGATGTGGCATCGTAGCAACAATAAATATTGTTACAAGGACATATCATCTCCTTACATTTAAATTCTTCTTCGAACAAGCCTTTTTCACGATTATCATGCTTTTTGTGTTTTTTGCAACAAATTCGAAGAAATAGATTTTGTACAGCATCAGGTGTAAGAATCATCAGAAGCGCGCAACATACGTAATTTTGTGTGCTGAATTATAAAAAAGATTACTATTATCGGTTCGTTGTGCTGAATTTTCAATTTTACAAGTTCCACTTCGTATAGGTCTTTCAACATATTGTTGATGGCTTCGTGAGTTTTTTTATAGTTCAGTTGTTTTGTCTCTGTATGTCTGCTTTTGTCCATAATTTGATAACCAGTGGAGCTGTCCCTAACAATTTCTTTATCTCTGCTACAACGCTTGATTCAGGATATTTATCGCCAGCTCTTCTAGCATCAACAATTGACTGGAAACGAATGGGTGTGTACTGAAATAAGCAATAAATTCTTGTGCATTTTGGCCGTAGACTAAGGTAAAATTTTATTTAAGGCGTTATGACTGATCCAATCTCCAAATTGAAGCTTGAAATCAACATGCCTTTTAGTTACTTGAGTATATTGTTATCAATTGCATAGTCCTTCACACAATCACCAACATCTGGTCGACTAACATTGAAGTTTTTAAACCATTGGTGAAAGTTCGAGAACTTGTACTTCAACCCATTTGGAACTTCTAGATCACATTGAACATAAACAAACAATTTTTCTTCTCTTTTCTTATCAAGTATAAATTCAAACTTCAGAGGTAGCCTGAATGGGAAATTATTTCTCAAGTGTTTTTTACAGATTTGTTACCTGTGAGGTTTTCCCGCCAATCAAATTCCCATGTCTCAACTATTTTAAATACTTTGTTCCGCAAATAAATTTGTCTCAGTTCGTCTTATACCCGTTTCTTGTGCCCTCTCTGAGTCTCTGCCTCTGACGTACTTGCTCTTGCTTCCTGACATTAAAAAATTGATTTTAACGACCCATTGCCCCGAATATAGTTTTATATTGAGATCAAAATCTGTCAACATTAAAACAATCTGTTTCTGAGTTGCAGTTGTGTAGTAACTTTCAACATACAATTGGGACGCTGAGATTGTAAGTACAATCTGACCTTGTTCTCTAGTTTCCTAGAAATATTTTTTCTAATTTTAAACTTCTGAGAGTCTGATACAAATTCCCACCTAGTGTAAAACCCAGTGGGCATTTCTTTACACATTGAGAAGGAGTAAAGTTGGCTGGCGTCTATACCCACAATTGATTTGGAAATGTTTTCTGAGTTTCAAATATATTTTTGATCCACAACCGCTTTTCTAGTCAAAACAATAGAGGGAGCGCCGGTAATATCCTCGCGTATTTTAACATGTAAATCTTTGTTTTTTATTTATTGATTTGTGTAGACAAAAAGTAGCCAATTTAGGTAGCGTGCAAACAAGTTTTAACATATCAATCCCTTTGTTATCCCATCATTTTTTGTATCGCTTCTAGTGTCGGCACAACATCGTTTCAATAATTGTAGTTGTCACCTCCTAAGGAAGACGCTTCCTTCAACCTATTTTTTTCAGAGCTCCCTTTAGGAAAGTCCACTATTCAACAATTTGATGAAATTCATACGTTTTTTCTCCAAAAGATTCTGACCTCTCAACTTACTAATGAAACATTCGTAAGAGGGAAGAAAAGTTGCATCGAGTTTTTTAAGTGAGTCGAGTCATTCATAGGGAAAAAAACCTTCGGTCTCAATTGTCTTGTAAGCCTTGAGGAACGAATCTAGTGATGTTGCTCTGCCAAGAATTGCTCTGCCAAGAATTGCTCTGCCAAATTACATCAGGTAACAATATTCGTTTAGGATAAAATATGAGATTTCTTTCTTTGTTTGTTCATAGGTAGAGACGCAGTGATTGATTGTCCAAAATCCCCTATTTGTAGACGTTAAATTGATAATTTCCTCCATCACCAGCCGATACTTTTCCAATCCCCAATCTCCGATATCTTTCAATGTTCGCTTATTTTGTCCTTTGATACTGAATTTGTACTTACCCGATTTGGCATCGTAGCAACAATAAGTTTTTTGCTACAAGGACAAAGCATTTCATTACATTTAAGTTCTTCCTCGACCAAACCTGGTTAACGCTTATCATGCTTTCTATGTTTATCGCAACAATTTCCAGGAAATTTATGTACTGCACCAGCTGTGAAATAATCATCAGAATCGTCTTCCCTCAGAGCTTCCCACTCTGCGTTTTCAGCTGAAAGATTTCAATCGTACTGATTATCGTGTGCTGGAGCTAAGTATGAGAATTCAGTGTCAATATTGGAGTCAAATATGACTTCCAGAAAGAACTATTTGAAAGACTTTATTATTTAAATAAATAAAGACTGAAAATACTCTTCCCTGATTGGATAAAAAAAGAGAATAATATCTTTTCCTTTTTATCCTTTAGATGTTTACCCATTTACCCCTCTTCTCAGAAGAGAAAGTTATTTAGTCAGTACCAGTTCACCACCTGATATAATAATAAAGTATATTTCTCTCTCTCTACTCCGCTCTTGTTTTGTATTGAGATATACATTAGACTTTAGCATTGGGGCCCGTGCACTGTCTACTGAAGCTCAGATAGAAGAGTAACAGACTAGAGATATAGAACTTTAGTTAGTCAGGTAAGCCTTAAGAGTACACCTTATTCTTGAGACAACCATAAGACAGTTCCAGAAGTATCCTAATAAAGGTAAGCTCAGAACACGTCTTATCTGGTGCGACCAGTGCTGAACTAAATTGGGTAAACAAACAGAAAAAACATCGAAAAAATAACAAAAGTATTGTTGGTAAACATAACAAATAAAAAGAACATTGAAATGGCTTACAAATACAATGAACAAACATATACTAGCAATTTCTTAATACCATTTACAATTGCTAGCGATTGTCCACAAGAAAATCGTGAAATTATCTACAGAATAATAATAAACTTGAAAAACAATCTATTTAAAGAAACAAAACATATAAAACAAACTAACATACATAGAAACCACCTAGTACATTATCTACCAGTAATACTACTGGATAGAGATCAACATAACAAACATTACGCATTCACACTAACAGATGAAAAAGGAGATAAAAAGATATTTTTTAATTTCCAAAATGAAACATCACTATCGGATATGTTTAAAATATTCTTGAAAAGACATGAGGAATCACAAGATAAAACAAAATTGACAGCTATAACATCCACTACGTACGAGACACTAAGGAATACAGCCGAATACCTGAACGAATATCGTCAACAAATAAGTCAGTGAACGATAAATTAAGATTTGATATAAAAAATTATAACAATTGGCTAACAAAAATAATTGAATTAAAATCAGACTTTAAAGCAACAACATTAGATATAATAAAAATAGTATCTGAATTCACATTCCTATTTTGGTTAGATAACTTCGAACACATTAATGAAAAACGAGTCCAATTCGGAGAAACATTTCCAGAGGAAATTAGTCATCTATGTGACGAACTACAAAACATTTGGAATAGCGAACACTATTCAGAACATTTGAAAATATGCTCCGATAGCATAAACTTCATCGAAGGATTACAAAGTCATGTAAAAATCACGGATCAAAGTCAAACAGGATCTTCTTCATTTAACTTATCAAGAAGCCTAACATCGACATCAACACCCAAAGACATTCAAACAAATAATAACTTACAAACAAAACAAAAATCAACACTAAAACCTGATAAACAATTAACATCGAATTTATTTGGAAATCAACAAAATATAGACGAATATATAGATATCTCAGATTCCGAAGACAGGGAGATCAGATTTGAAACTAAATTACCACCATCAGTGAACCAAAATGCTCGACGGAAATATCCAATGAGAGATAATAGAAGCAATACCTGTATTAGTTCTCTAAATGACAACCAAGGGTATCACGAACAATTTTGGAGACAACAAACAAATAATTACATGGAACTAAGAAATGAAATAACAGCTACAGTAACAGATCACACAAATAAACTAATAGATGATCTAGAAATGAAATATCAACAGATGAATAAAAGAATGGAAAAAAGACAAGAAGAAGCACTAGAAATGGTATTCAACAGACTAGATAAAACTTTAAATAACATAAATAGACAAACAAACTTCAGAACAGAAAATGAACAATTATTCAATCACAGAAATATAGACAATGTTGCGAACGAAAATGTACAAAATAATTATAGACAAAACAATAGACAACAAGAAAATCGGAATAGAAGAACCAATTCTATCACAACAGAAGAAAGAGAAACAACAGTAGTAGAACCTCCTCTACCCTTTTATAAACAATTAACATCAATGAGTATAAACGAAGAACCTCAAATAGAACAAAGCATCAGCAGTGGTTCTGTACCAACAACAATAAGACCTTTCGATGGTACAGACCCAGCTTATACAGTTGAAGAATACTTAAACAGCATAGTTGCAGCTATGATATTTAGCAGCGGAATAGAACCAGTAAACAAACCTGGACATCATCAATGGAAAGTACAAAGAGCAGCCTTAATATTACATACACTACAAGGACCTGCACAAAAATGGTATTCAACACTTCCAAGCGAAACAAAATTAGATTGGGAAACATTTTGCAAAGAAATTTCAGATATGTTCGATTCTGAAAAGTCAAAACAACAAGCAAAAATAATATTACAACAACTACAAAAGCATACAAACGAATCACTAAGATCATTAGCACTGAGAATAGAAACTCTCGTGAAAACTGCATATTCATTATACACAGAAGATTACAGAAATAGCGTAATGAACCAAACATTTATTAGATGTTTAGATAACGAAATAAAAACAGCAGCATTAAAAAAGCATGCGAATCATAAACAAACGCCAAGAGAACCGGAAATGCGATTCAAAACATTGGTAGAAAAAATAGACCAGATGGATCTAACAAGAACTATAACAAATAATCACAAACGACTATATGAAGTTAATCAGAGTACAAGTAATATAAATGACGATCTAAAACAAATGAATATAGCCTGTAACAATATCAACGAACTTAACCAAAACGATCTAACACAATTTGAAGGAACAATATGTAACATCCTTAACGGAATTAATAATACATATGACAAAAAGAATTTCAAAGGTAGACCAAAATTTGCATTGTTTTGTAGCTATTGCAGCTCACACGGACATACTAAAGGTAGATGCTTCAAAAGACTACGCCGAGAAAGCATAGCACGACCAAAAAAAGATCATTCTATGGTCACATGAGAAATAATCAAAATTTACCAAACAGAAAGATTGATTCAAATAACATTAACGGAAGACAATTACCACCAACGTCACCGATATATAATAATTCACGAAGTCGAACCCCATACAGATCACAATCAAGAAACAATTATAATAACAACGTAAATCCTAGAGATAATACGAATTATCAAGGATATCAAAAATCACATAATTACAATAACAGAAGTACAAGTTATAATAGAAACAATTACAGTAGAAGCAGAGGAAACAGCTACAATAGAAATAACAATTAAAACAGATACAATAATAGATCAAGCTCAAGATATACAGATAGAAACAACTCAAGACAACAATCGCCATATAACAGAAATAATAACTACAATAACAATAACAGACAAAGATATAACAGCAGAGATTCAAACAGAAACGATAGATTCAGACAACGTTCAAGTAGTAACAATAGAAACTACTCAAATAACAATAACAGAGACGACAGGAGGAATTCATCACAAAGAGAACAAAATCAAAGAAATTACTCTACAGAACGAAGAAAAGAAGGAAATAAATATAACAATAATAATAACAAAAACAGAATAAATAGCATTAGGTCAGAAAAACAAAACGATGACCCACCAGGAATTGACGAATACGAATACACATCAGAGTCATCAGACGAAGATCAAGAGATACTAGATAAATTCTATAACGCAAACGAAGACACATGCAATACATTAATAAATACATTAGAAAGTAATCCTACATGGATATTACCGATGTATCAATGTAATAAATTCGAACAAGACTTCACTAAACAAAAACCAATTTTAGAAATTGATTTCCTACTGGATTCAGGAGCAACATTAAATTTACTCAATGAAGATACTTGGAGTGAGATAAGATATAATAACCCAGAAATACAATTGGAAAAATCAAACAAAACATTAACTGCAGCGAACAACACTACAATAGAAACATACGGAACAGTCAAATTACCTCTCACACCAGATAGAATCTCAAACAACAGAAATAAACCTCAAAACAATTTCTACATTCATTTTTATGTAACTCAATGCAATCATAACATTCTAGGCACCGCATTCTTCAAAGAATATATCGAAACGATAAATGTAAATACAAATAGACTAACATTAAATACAAATACAATCCTAGATAATGATATTATATTCTATATGAATAGTACAAAAGGTTACCCGTATTACTCTCGATTGTACCCAATATTTAACAGAGAAACAATTTAAATCGAACAGAACCAAAATAAAAACATAACATTCCCAATACCAATATTTAAACAAATGAAAAAATCAAACGAAAAAACAATTCATAAATCACATTTCTATTTTGAACCGATAAACAAATATCACAATATATCTTTTACAGATATAAAAGACTTCACAGCAGATGAAGACTACTTCATAGACATTCTAATAGTTAACAAAGATAGACATAGAATAACCATAAATACAGGGTTAATTGGTTTCATGAATAGAAATATTACATTTAAAAAACAAGATAACGAAATATATCAAACAAACTCAATTGACTTATTCACAGCATTGTATCATCTAACATACAAAAGTGAATACGATATTTGTGAAATACTAAACATACAAGAAAACGAAACAATCGAACAAGTAGCAACATTTGAAAGAAAACCAAACTTTAAATGCAAATTTAATATTAACAAATATTCAGAACAAGAAAAAGAATTTATACAAATGTTTGATTTTCAACATTCACACTTAACACAAGATGAGTTTGAAAAAGTAGTAACAATCATATTACAATACAAACAAGTATAAGCAACAACAAAATTTGACGTCGGAAAAACAAAAGCAAAATTGAACCTACCGATGAAAAAAGATGCAATTTTCAAAAAACAACGAATAAGCAAAGTACCGATACACCTTCGAGAAAGAATACAAAAACTATTAGACATATTAAAAAAATACGACATCATTGCACCTGTTAACAAAGAACAACTATCAACAGGGAACACATTCACAAATCCCGTAATAATACTACGAAAGGGCGAATCTCTAAAAATCGTGCTAGATGCAAGATACTTGAACAGCATGATAGATGAATCCAAATGTAGCTGGCCAATCGAACCAGTTGATGTAGCCCTAACAAGGATTAATGGAACAATATTCACAACAGCAGATCTAAATAGTGCATATAACCAAATACCACTAGACGAAGAATCAATGCGATATACACATTTTACAATCGGAAATGAACAATACTGTTTTAAACGCTTATTCTACGGAATATCAATCGAACCAGCAGCATTTGCATCAATACTAACACATTTTCTATATCCCTTAATTAGAAAAGGAACAGTCATTACATACGTAGATGACATATTTATCCAAACAAATTCATATGAACAAATGTTCGAAACATTGATAGAATACCACAAAACACTGCTAAAAGAAAACCTCAAAGCAGCACCCGACAAAACATATTTTATGTTAAAGAAAGTAAAATTCTTAGGACATATAATTGAAGATAAAAAAGTGAAACCACTTACATCACGGATTGATGGATTCCAAAAACTGGAACCACCAACAAGCATGAAAGCTTTACAACGATACTTGGGAACAATAAATTTCCTAGCGAAGTACGTATATGGTATGCAACCAATACTACAACCACTCTATAATCTCTTACACAAAGAGAATGACTTTAAATGGACAAAAGAACATCAAACAATCTTTGAACAAATGAAAAGAACAATAACACATAAACTCGAATTAACGATGCCAGACACTAAGAAACCATTTTACATCATAACAGATGCATCCAACACCGGCATTGGAGCAGCATTATTACAACAGCATCCAACTGAAAAGAAAATGAGATTGATATCAGCAAACTCTAGACTTTTTACACCAATTGAAATGCGACTATCTACATTAATTAGAGAATGCTCAGCGATCATATTCGCCCTTACGGAAGATGAATTCCTACTAACAGGTTCAAATCATCCAATTATTCTATTTACAGACCACAAACCAATAATCTATCTATTTACACAAAAGAATAAACCGAATCACAGAGTTTACAGATTTCAACTTATACTAATGAAATTTCCAAATTTACACATTATTTGGACAGAAGGAAAAAACCTAGCCCTACCCGATCTTCTTAGCAGAACAATAGATGAAGAACATTTTACTAAAACACGAGACATTACAGTAGAAATACCGGAAAACATAAAATTCTTTTTCGCAAAAACACCATTTGCAAATAACCTAGAATGTAAATACAGCATATGTAATAACACAGATGAAGACAATAAAGAAAAAACACACTATCCCGTTTTAGCTAACATACATAATAACTACTTTGAAATCAACATTGATAAGAACGAATATCACCCAATTTCATACGAAAAGTATAACACAGAGACAAAAACAAACTTAATACCAAAATACAAACCGAAAACAAAAAATTGGCAGTCACCAATTGTAGAAAAAGACGATTTGATTATTGAGAAAAACCAAAAAGGACCATACACTGTTCACAATGACGATGACTATCTTAGACTAATTAACAATGTAAATCAAAAAAAAACTACGATAACGCAAAAATAACAGACGTTTTCTATGATGAAAAAACGAAAATCACAGAAGACCTCATTAGAGAAACACAAATCATAGATCCAGTACTTCACAAAGTAAAAATCTGGAAAAAACATAACAATAAACCACATTCAGTAACAATGGACATACGCGGAAACAAGGGACTCTTTGCATACTATAGCAAATTTAAATCTATAGTAATTGACGAAAAAACTGGAATAATTAAAATCATTATTAGAATTCACAAAAGCACAATCCAAAGAATATGCTTACCGTTAACATTACTACTATGTGTTTTCTACGAAAATCATTGCACAGACACAGTTGGTCATACTGGACTTGAAAAAACAAAAAGGAACATAATGGGAAATATTATTTTCCAAATTTAACAACCTGGATAAAAATCCTAATAGCAGATTGCATACAATGCCAAACAAACAAAGTATTTGCAAACATAAAAACGAGAAGTAAAAAAAAACAATTAGCACCAACAAAATCATTATTTAATGAAATGATAATGATAGATACAAAAGGACCAATCCATCCATCATCCGAAGGAAATAATTTTATATTTGTAATAGTAGATGCATTTTCACACTATGTAACAATTATGTGTGCACCTAAAAATAACGCACATTATGCATTTACAGCACTATTTGAACATTGGTTTATGAAATTTGGACTACCAGAAGAAATTCGTTCCGATAACGGATCAGAATACATAAATACAGAATTAAAACATTTATGCAACTATTTTGAAATCAAGTTTAAACCAAGTACAACATGTGCACCTTGGACCAACGGATTAGTAGAAGAGACAAACAGAATAATCGGACAATTTATCAGAACATTATTAGACGAGAAATATCACAATTGGTCAAGGAAAGCGAAGTTCTTTCCATATGCATACAATACTCAATACCAAACACGATTAGGTATGTCACCATACGAAGTAGTTTTCAACCAAAAACCAAGAAAACCAACAAAAATAAAACTTGGAACAACAACAGACGAAATGGGAAATTGCAACCCAACGGAAAAAAGTGCATGTAACACACAACCGGCACATACTCATTTGGAAAAACAATTCAGCCATCCAAAAATAGCAAAATTGCAAAAAGGAACATTTGCTAAATGGTTCCTTGATAAAGAAAAACACTATAATGAAACATATCGTACAATTACAAAAATACTTCAAAACCGCAAAAAGTTAACAGATGAGATGAATCTACGATTTCGCACAGCAAAACCACTTGAGAAAAATACTTTTGTATTAGTAACAAATCATCAACAAATTGACGGCGTATCTAATAAATTACTACCACTAAAAACAGGACCATATCTTATCATAGATAAACCTACAGAAACAACATACATATTGAAAAATAACAAAAAAGAATATATAACAATACACAGAAATCATATCGTACCGTATTATCCGAAAGAAAAACATATTAAACTAGAATTACAAAACTATTTACTTACGAACGAAATTCCAATATTAAAACAACCTACTATACAAACATCACATACAAAACATATAGCACAAAATGACACTCAACAGACCCATAGTTACAATCTTCGTAAGAAGAAAATATTATTAACACACTAAACGAACAGAAAAATAATACATAATAATAATAATAATTAATTATTATTAATAATAATAATAATAATAATAATAATCAATTTCACACTAAAAACTAATAATCCGTACTAAATAAATAACCCATATTAATACAACGCTATTCAGTGTATTTATAACAGCCAACATTAACGGTCAACATCAACGATTCACACATACGGACCGTAAAATAACTCACTATAGACTGGAGTCTCAACTTTTATACTCTCACTCTAATACTATCACCACTAGTAAATATCAGATTACACGCATACTCGTAAATCTCTAACATTATAAAATATTCATTTCATTTGAAAGACTATACCAAAAGTCATTTTATGATAATCCGTGCATACAGCTACCATTAATAAAACTACTAAATAAATTTCGTAACCGTTTAATGCTCTAATACTATCTAATATAATCAATTTTCAAAAATTATCCTCATAGAGTATTCGGAATATTCTCTATAAACCGCGAAAAATCTATCACATTACAACAATAAATCTATCACTATGTACACTCCGATGTACATTCCTGTGTACATTCACTATTTTTACGGGCACACATACCTAACCCGAACCTTGTGTGCAGAATCAAAAATATTAGAAACGAAACGATAAATATATCTAAATTAATACAGAACATACTAAAAACAGACATGAAATGAGTTAAAAACAAATAGTGCTAAAAGGTGCTATTAATCACCTAACCACTAACCAACTATAACACATTAGATTATACCCCGATATATATAATTATAATCTTCGGACAAAGATATAAATTCTGATATTCAAATTTCATAAATTTCACAAATATCTTTGGGGACAACCATTACCAAATATTTTAACACCTTTTAGTGGATACTTTATTTAAATTTACAAAATACAAAAACACAAAGGAGATCAAACCGTTTTGTAACACTGGAAGTTTAAACGTACATTATCCTACATCCTCTGACATAAATCCTCCGACAGACCATCAGTTAGCAAACACCCACCCAGACACACAGCCACCATTGCCATCGATAACCATTGTCATTGATAACCATTGTCATCGACCATTGCCACCGATAAAACACAAATAACAAGGATTCAAACAACAAATAACAAATAAAACATATCCATACAGGATATTCTAACACAAATAGGTTTTCATAGTAGCCCTTGAAACCTCAACTATGATTGTCAAAACAGGTAATTTCTCATATAAACAAAAATTCAAAAACACAAAATTCAAAACACAACTGGTATATTTTATTTGATGTTCACAAGCTTAGAACTGGAATAGACGCTTCGAGATAATTGATATTAACAGTAAACAATCAAACAAAAAACAAATATTCAAATAACAAGTAATCAAAGAGCAAATCAGCTATCCACAGGATCGAGGATCTATCCACCTCACGGAATGGAATAGATATTTTGAAGAAGTTGACATTCACAAACATTAATAAATATTAAAAAGGAGAGATTAGAAATAACAAACAACAACGATAGGAAAAGAGTAAAAAATAGCAACAAATATTTAATAACAGGACAAATGGTAAATTCTAGTAACAGAAACGGAAGCTAAAAATAACGAATACGAACTAATAAAAAGAAACACATCTAAAAATAGAGTAACGTATCGAATAAACGAATATGTTCACCTAAACAAAAGAATAACTTCTCTTCAGAGTGTAATGAGAATAACAATGTAATTCGATGTCATGTAACGAGAATAACAGAATGTAATGTAATAACAATCCTCGTAATAACACGCAATAATATTAATCCAGTAATCCAGTAATCTCCAACCACCCATCCAGTAATCTCCAACATCAGGATCTAAAATACACATTGACCGTCATACACGTTATCTTTGAATACATATATCCTCATAAATGGATAATACACCCATTCACAATCCTAACATACACGTACTACATCCATAATTACACACTCGGCTATCTGACATTCGGCCGAATGAAACTTGAACTAAAATATAATCATTCGGCTAATTAGACCTTCGATACTATGAACGGTCAACCCGCAGTGCACCTTTTTGCACAGAACAGAATACGTCATACATACACACGTCATACCAAATACGGACGTCATACACCTCATTAGTGAAAATACGGACGTTAGTGAAAAGCGGACGTTATCAACCAACGTCATTCAACTAACGTCATACACATCATTAGTCCACCTAATTAGAGATAACTGAAACTATAACTCATTAGTGATAATCACTAAAATCCAACAAAGACATCATAAATAAAAGACATCATTAATGGAAGAAAAATTACAAATTGACAACATCCATAAGAAGATGACAAGAATGTTAAACAATTCACTGAGACACACTGTCTCTTTGCAAACGCAATTAGTAACAAAAAAAAGTAAAATGTCAGACCAATTAACATTTACCAACACCATAGACAGCTGGTGATTACAAAAAGATTGGTCTTACCAATACCATTAGTAGTTGAAAGAACATTTCAATTACGTCAATGCTTCTTAAACAAAGCATTTTGTACCATTAGTACCAACTACCAATTCACATTGCAAAGTTGCAAAATTGCAGAAGATTGCAACAACATATCAAATTACCAATAATACCTTTTCAGTAACTAGTCATTTTTGCACCAAATCCCTTGGTACAAACTGACGCCACGAACCATACCAATGATCAAAAGAAACTACTTCAAAACAAAAGCCAACGACAAAGTCGGCACCAACATCAGACTAATTACAATAACATACCATGATGGTAACACGCCAACCACCATCAAATATAATAAACTTCATACCAATACACCAATTACAAAGAATAAACAACATCTTGAGAACAAAAAGATCTAAAACATTTCAGATTTAAATCCAATTCAAGAAATCGGAAACTAACATTCTAATTAGACCTAGTAATTATTAAAATTGACAACTTAACAACCCACTTATGAAAACGGAAGATATGTAAATGTCAGAAACATTGTAGAGAACCAGAAACGAGAAAGTAAAAATCACAATCCTGATTTTGCCTCGTACCATCCACAACTGCAAAACTGACTTGAAAAATTTGAAAAAATTGTGAAAAATTTCAGCTAAGCTGAAAAACAGAAATTGTATATTCAAATTTCAAAAATTTTCTCAACTTTCAAAAATTTTCTATCTCACATTCTCAATCATTTTCTATCTCAACAGAATTCCTTTCTTGTTTCTATAATATCACACTACAGAAAGAAGATAAACTAGTTTTCAATCTCATCTTTCAGAATACAAGTTTATCAACAACACTCAATTGCACAACAACGCAACTTCACAGGTAAACTGAATTACTTTAATTTCATTTCAGAGCGGTTAATCCACCACTATGCATATCATTGTGATGAAAAACCACCAATGTTAGCAGCATCAGAGTTTATGCACTCCTTAAACAAAAACCAACTTTGTATAAAAATAAAAGTACAAAGAGACAAGTTTACTCAGCTCAAATTTCCTTTAAATAGTCATATACATTTTGATAACGACAGTATCACAACAACTGATTGTAAAGTTTCAACTAGAGATGATCTATTTATAATTGAAGGAATAACTGAAACCGGACAAGAAGTAAAACTCTTTTGGGGAGAAAAACATTTTGAATTGTTGAAAGACATAACACCTTGTAACGAAACTATTACAGAATTCCAAACACTAGAACAACAAATACACACAAATACATGTGTTGATATTAACAAACTAAACACAGTTTTCATAGTTGTTTGTAAAAAAGACGCTATTGAACTGGTAGACGATAAACTAAAAGCCTAACAAATAATATGATACCAATTATCGTTATTGTAGTGTACCAGTGAATTTAAATTTCATACAATTAGTGCGACACCGTTAAGTGTCAGTTACACAAGAAAATAACTGTCATTTTCCAGTGCAGCATTAAAAAGTCTTTTCCAAATACCAATACTTGTTTATAAGTTTCAACAATTGGTTTCTCAGAAACATCAGTAACACTCTATTTAATATTAAATAAAATAATATTATTTCTCACTATCTTTTTAGTACCTTGCATTGTAGTAATATCCACGTATCTAGCGATTGTCACAATACATGAAGTAATTAGAAATCGCAGAGTAGTATATGCAAGCCCACCAGTACAATAATTCAATGCACGAAATACATCCTGATATATACCATATATGTAAAACAAACATAGATATTGTCGAACTGGAAATATTTAAGTTTATTTAAATTGTTATAGTTATATATTTCCTGGTACGCATGTGCTTAAGCTTAATAGAAACCTTTATAAATCCATAAAAATTGATACAAACCCAGATATAGAAGAATCTATATATCACACGTTACATACACAAAAATTCTATCTACAAATTGGATTTCCTGCAGAATCACCATTTTACAGAAACATTGTAATATACCAGTTAAACTTAAGATTACAACATAACGAAATTTGGATATCGAATATAGGAGCACAAACACACCAACCACAACAAGAACTAATACCAGTACTGATATTAACACCTCCATATATGCAGGTCCCACCACACGGACCTGGTTCCGGAGCTTAAATAATTAAAAATCAGCAAAAATTGCGTCCTCAAATAATAATAGTAACCGTAACAATACTCAAGAACAACCACATCATAACGAAGTAACAGATCTAACAAATATACCAACATCGCCTGAGATAGACGATACAGACCCTAGAAACGAAAACCCGTATACAGTACGGCGTGAGAGAACAGAAACTAGACACCTATTAAGAGGCAGACGTAGAGCATCACTCTCATTTCCTACACAAGATTCTACATTAGTCTCATACGACTCTACTGATATAGAATCAAATATAATAGGACCCATAGAAGCCGGACAATCAGAACCACCAAGTCGAACCGGAACACCAACCGGAACACCAACCCGAACACCAACACTACATAATTTTAA
Source organism: Convolutriloba macropyga (assembly GCF_964194025.1). Taxonomy (NCBI): domain Eukaryota; kingdom Metazoa; phylum Xenacoelomorpha; order Acoela; family Convolutidae; genus Convolutriloba; species Convolutriloba macropyga. The sequence goes on from NC_134468.1 coordinate 52,697,702, forward strand.
TATCAATTCACCTAGCGATCATTCAAGTGTTAATACTATCCCAACACCTACATCATCTGAATTAAGAGCAAATCCATTTCTACCACCTACATTTCAACAAAGACAAGATTTCAGTTTCGTACAAGACAATTTTCGTGTACAACCAATACAATCTCCACATAGTTCAATTTGGTCAGCAACTTCACCCCAAAATACGATAAGTATAAACACTACACCAAATAGATCACAACAGTCTTCATCCTCGAACACCTCTGTCAGCGTACCACGAGTAGAAGTAACAAACTCTTTACAACCACCACGAAATACAATACTCTCACCAGCATCATTTATACCGGAATTAAGACTAGCATCAAGTCACCCCGGTAGAACTCGAGCAACACCAGTACTAAATCCAAACCCCCCTACTCTAAGTAGAACTAATGATCATACATATCTTTTTCCATTAGATCATAAGACCTGGAATCCTCCTCCACCATTATACGGACCGACTAATCTTGGAGATACACTCACAAATTGGTCAAGAAATAGACTTACAAACACCTTAAATCTAACACATCGCCAACGAAACTCAGCACTTGAAGTTCTAGCAACGCCATCTCTAGAACTAAAATTTAATACAACAATCAAATACGATACGATATTCAACCACCCATTTCATGCAACAACACCCTCTATAGTAACAACAACGACACCAGCACCGTTTATTTGTATTGATTTTGTTTATAAGTTTGATAGATACACTAAACAAACTTTAGGTTTTGCAACATTTTACAATCCTCATACAGGATTATCGTACACATGCCGTTTCAATTAAATTCCATAATACTAATATTAATAATAATAATAAAATTTACTTATATGAAAATAGATACACAAATACAATCACACTATAAGATACAAAACAAACTGAAAGAACATATTAAAGACCGCATCAACGAAAGAATGGAGAAACATATCAACAACATCAAAAATAAAAACAAAATAAAAATACATACATCAAATGCAATAGAACGCGAAAACTTCAACAAACTCATGAATCACGTATCTGACAATCAAACAGAACTAACAGCGGACCCAAATTCAATCAAAGACATTTATAACAACACAGCATTAGAGAATTTTAAAAACAGTTCAGACTATGAAGAAATGTGGAACATAGCTATTGATAAATGGACAAGAAACTGGAACTTAGAGAACATCTCACAAACAGTATTCTAGAAAAATTCAAATTAAACAATAAAAGACAAAAACGTCAAACAAAGGAAGGTTACATAGAATTAACAGGACAAAACATAAATGGCTCAGCAATCGGACCTCAAGATATTTTTATTGAACGTTACGATTGCGACGCAGAGGAAATTACAAATGTAAAGTACTACGAACTAAACAAAATTAGTACATGCAAATTTAAACCACTAGATTTAGATATGACAAAAACAGAAGTTCAACTGTTATCAAAAGCACAAGCAGTAGAAATTAAAGCATACGCAGTTGCAGGAACGATTAAAGAACGAGTAGAATGGTGTTCACAACACACCAACTACATTAGAGCAAACCGACCTAGCTATTATGTATCAGACGCACAAAGAACAAAAATATTAGACCCGGACGAAGTTCGTAACGAACTCGCCAGACTTAACTTATTGAAAAACACAGAATATAAACCCACAAGATACAACATATCATTCAATTACATAGCTAACCCACCATTACAAAAGAGAATTGAAGACCTCCAAGGCAGAATACAATTTCATTTAGATACCCCTATGGTACCACCATACGGCAGAATAGTGTATGACTACACAAACCCAACATGGATACAATCCGCAATAAAAAACGCACAATCAAACTGTTTAACCGGAGTAAGAAAACAAAACAGAATAGACATATTAGATTGGACATTAGAAATCAGAGAAGTATCACTCATACTAAACCTTGATACGGAAGAAATCTCGTACATGGGAACAAAACTACCATGCGATCTCCGCAAAGGAGAATGCCAATCGACACCTTTTACAAAAGCAACAATAGTTTGGGAACCCCAAACACATTGTCAATTATTTGAACTGATCAGATTTGATGCATTCATGGTAAAATACCAAGACCGATATTGGATAGAAACAAACGCTAAATGGACAACAGTACAAAAACCAGATATACAAGAAAAAATAACACTAAACAAAACAGCCTCAATAGCAACACGATTTGAAATATATCCAATAGTTGAACACGAATGCGGATCAATACAACCCTTACATAAAACAGAATATGATGATATTTATATAATATACAAATATGGCTTTGATATGCATACAGGACAGAAAGTAACAAGAAAGAAAGATAAATTTAATGATGAAAAATTCATAAAAATAACACCAAAAGAAATCACCTCAACACTTACGCGCTATGAAGATGAAGATAACAACCAAATTTATTACGGTTTTATTAACGAAAACACACACTTAAATATGAAAAAGGACTTATATATGAGTAACATATACTCTAGAATCAGTTTACAAGCAATAGAATTTTATTCACAAATTTGCGAACAAACCAGAAATCTACGACAGTTAACACTAACACAAGTACAGAAGAACACACCACTTCTAGGATACATCCTTACAGGAGACAGATCGATCTTTGTAAAACAAGAAGGAGTAAACGTTATGAAAATGTACAAATGTGCAAAGAAATCATCACCACTATACGTACCACAAACACGCGAATGCTATGATAAAATACCAATTCTATACAAAAACAGAGTACAGTATGTACATCAACTAACACGCCAAACATACCTTTGGGCAAAAAAGGTACCATGTTCACATAGTAATTTTGATCAACTCATATCTATAGATACGGAAGGAGCATCACGATATCGATTAACACCGTATCCAGTTAAAGTTGAAACAATGCTAAACACCATATCACCTGAAGAAATAGTATTAGACAATATGTTTAGTAAAGCAAGTCTAATAGAAAGTGGAATCTACAGTAAAGAACAATTAGTACAAGAACGAAAAAGAGATTTATTACATGAATACATGAGAGACCGTGAAAAACCATTACAAGACGCACAGTCAGCTAATGCACTAAAACTCCTAGAGCTCGAACAATTAGGCTTGTTACAAACATATAAAAATTACGAACAATTACTAAAATGGCTAAGAGATTTGAATATAAACGGATATAACTTTCAGATCGACCAACCCAGCGTAAACTGGAAAGAAATTTTTGACGGCGCATGGCTGAAACACCAAATTCTCACCATCTTTGGTTGGCCATGGTACATATTAGAGAAAATGGCTATTATTTATGCTATGATTAGCATGATATTATTCATAACAAATCTTATTATTAAATTCTATAACGCTTTTGCCATTCACAAAGCAATCGGAAAACAAGCAAGTATAAAAAAAATTCTACTAACCGGAATATTTGGAATATTTTCACAAACACTTACACAACTAGTAGCACAGATACAGGAAGAAAATACACATGACGACAGTGACGATAACAATTCCCATTATGGAAACTTAAACAACAAAACCAGAAAAAGTAGACCCACCTTTCGTAGACATTCAGCAGAAGTAACAATGTCAAACCATAACAACAATGAAATACCAACAGAAATTTACGTTGATACGAATTATAAACATTATAACACAACAATCCGTAGAACAGAAAACGGATTACAATTACGAACTTTAGAACCAACAAAAAAGACACAGAAACCACCACTACCAGAAAGGAAATATAAACCAGAACCATTTAAACTAGAACCATTAGAAACAATCAAAGAGAATAAACTACCATCTATATTACCACAACTAATCACACCACCCCCGGCATACCAATGCATCGGAAACAATTTACCAGCACCTGTCCCTAGTGCACCAAAAGTTGAACAACATAATAGTTTATTCCACAACCATCCATATGAAACACCTATACCACTTCATCAACCTAAACCATATGAAATCCCAAATCCTTCAACGAATAACGAACACAGACACTTAATACCTACATCGAAACTACTAGATATGCAAAACCCTCCACCGACTGATTTTGAACAACTAAAATTGACGGCTAACAAAATGCATAATCGCAGTCACAGCCTAGACGTACTCCAAAATGATCAGCCACACACAAATGAAGTCACATACTTTGACACTCATTCGGCTGATACATATGAAATTTAGAGCAACATTTACATTAAAGAACATCTAACAGTATACCCCCCCCCCCACTATTATTAACTCATCAAAATTGCATATTCATAAAAATGGATATTCATAACAAAACACAAGAAACCTACAGTAAAAATGACAATAAATTTTCAACATATAACAATGTAACCACTAACGAGTGAGTTTTTAACATACCAGACTACAAACAGTTCTTATAACAGTAAACATAACATTTTGAAACCATGTATTAGATTATTCCAATAGTAACAATCTATGAGTTTTAGCACAATGACAACAGGCATGGAATATGAATCACCATACAAATCCGATTCCCCATTCAGCTACGAAGTTGAAGACGGAGAATTGAGTCCCGGATCAGGGAGATCGAGCCCTGGCACCATAAGAGACAACGCGTCGGACTGTGGGACGCAAACAGACGATCAAATGGAGAATATCCCTGAAACAGTCACTACAATGAGAGTACACTTAAACAATACTCCACAGATTTCTCAAACTCCACAAGACATTGCACGTAAAATTAAGAATAGATTTGATAACAGACGGAACTTGCAATCCTTTAACACTAACAAAAACACTAATGAGCAAGGAACAAGTACCAACATTCATAGCTATGAACATAACAGATTAGTTCAAACTCAGAACCGTTCGACGACGGAATCATATACATCACCCCCACTCCCAAATTACCCCCCACCAGTGCGACCGCTACCACCCTCTGATTATATTACAGAACAACCAAGAACACAAAGTTATAATCAACAACAATTGTTTACAACTAATCGTAGGCCAAATAATTTAAGATTTCCATACGCGGTAACACCGAGATCAGCAAACAGCAAATCATTTTTTCACCAATCAACAAATGAACAGACACCCACAACAACCGTCATGGAAACAATTTGGTTTCAGGACAAAGATCCTAGAACTTTAAATAGCCCACACAATAGTAATTACAACCCATTGTTATCATACAGAAACTGGGCAAATATGCCATTGGATTCACGCGAATATAACTTTTTCATGGCACCTCTTCATAACCTTCAAGATCGTGTGTCAGAGTATTTCCCACCTCTGCCACCAGAAAACACTAATACAGTCAAACGAAGCACAAAAAACATGGGGAGAGACAAACTCCACCAGTCTATTTACCCAATACTTAAACAATTTTACAGTCTCACCGAGAGATTTTTATATGATTATGACTACGAGTTTAAGATCCCAATAACATGTAATTTCGACCAACTGATAGCTAAGGCATCCCAAGATTTATCTGCGTACAGTATTTACGATCATCAGATATTTCAACTGAGTTTCAATTTTCTGCATCCTACTCCGAAAGATGTACAGAACAATAACTACAGAGTGCATGAAACTAAATTAATTCACAACCTTATATATTATACAGTTTTACGTGACAAAAGCCAAAACACATCAAAAAGTTACATTCACATAAACGACCAACTGACGTCACCCTATTTCCTTAATTACGGATATCGTTTGAAATGGGAATATACCCTATCGAAACTTTGACCCAATCAAGAACTACTATACATTCAAACCAAAAGATTCCCCGGAGCGGCCTCTCATGGTACCGCTAGAAGCTTTGGAACCTTGCGAGGAATACCATGTATATCACCTCGAAGGAAGCGTAACGAACCGCGCTTTCACGAATAGAATAAACCTCAATAATGAACGCACGAAAACAGAACTTGAGCACGAACTATGCAACACAGTGAAAGCATCAATTACAGATATTCCATTAAAAGATCTGACGAACTTACTTGCATATTTTCTGTCAAAAGACGACAATTTCGTAAAGGAATACCGACATTATAAAGAACGAACGAACTATCCGAAACAGACGGAGAAGTTATGACAATGTTGTCACAGTAACAAGTAACAACTATCAATAGTAACAATTCTTGATAATCTCGACAAGTAACAATATATAACTATGAAATTAATCAGTGCATATATGATTATTTATGTTTTCTGAAACCCAAAATTCACCCTTTCCTGATAAATGTATTTATATCAATTCAATAATTTATACTCAAATACTTTGTAAACCCTTATATTTGAGTTTTTACCTAAATAAATATGCTCACAACGAGTAATTCATAGTTGTACTTCATATTTGCACAATCATTAATTACAAAAATAATTGTACCAAATTGTTCTATATCTTTTCTGTTCAATAAACTTTAAAAATACAAAAATAATTTTTTACTTTTTTTATAAACCCTAACCTAATTTCTAAAATGTATATGTATATATGCAAAGATCTTTCCATAGTTAGTTATATGCAATTTTGTAAATAAATAACAACTTGAATATAAGGCACAGAACTGACAGGAATAACAACATTTGCAATGTAAACAAAGTGTAAATGTACACAGTGAGTCATATAATAGACATATTAACTCTATGTATAACATGTAATAATAACTTTCAGATTTTGAGTCATCGACATGACATTTTAACAAAACTCATCCTAGATTCTTATAGAACCGATTTGTTTACACAACATACAAAACTATAATATCAGTTTGAAATCATAATAACATAGCAAAGTGTTCAATACTTTTCCAAACAAACCGTAGCAATATATCAACTTGTAACATAGATCAAAACATAAAATACTCGAATTTCGAAATTTTCACATATAAAAACATATGCATAAACAGAGTACCAAATACATGAAAAATATACTTTCATTTCTCAAAGAACAAACAACATGTATGGATACCTTACATTAACTCTTTAAGCCATAGTAACAACTAACAGCTTTACCTTTACCTAGTAACAACTAACATTGTAGTACTCCAAATACTGAAAGAGTCTTTGGATTATTTGGAAGATTGTATAAGCGCGCAGACAGAGACTTTAACTTAATTTCTGAAGTTAAAAGGAATAGAAGTTGATTGAATACAGTAGTTGGACATTTTTGAAAATATCCATTACAAACCCATAAGCGAGATCTATAAACCCTTTACAAAATACATAACACAACACAAATTGTAGAAGTATAACAATACAATTCGTAAGAATTGATTGCATCAGAATAACTTCGGATTCGCGCAGGAAACAGATTATTCATACATGTTCATATTCAGTAACAAAACCTGTACTAATCCAACATGGCTAAACAATCACATGTCACTTGAACATTTTTAGACCGTGTCACACACATTGTGGTGACCTAGCCAGTACTACCCTCAATTGATCCGTCGAATTCCATAAACATATAACAAAATACACTTACCACAGATCATATAAATCTTTGTTTTCTTTCCAACCGGAAGGGAAACTACGTATAACAGAACATTGAACCCCAACACAGGTTATAATAGAGAAAAACTTTTCTGAACCTCTAACACCTAACAACAAATCAATTCAGGTAAGTCAGGTAAGTCAAACCACTGGACATCAGGATCGCCTCCAAGCATCAACACTGGACCTACCCGAAAGGATCTTCACCCACTGGACGTGGTACTGGAATAGATACTTTTGTGGTTGTTGATGTTCACTCTTTGCTCTTTGGGGAACCTATGTCTAGGAATCGACTTACAGACGAACCGATCTCAAGCAACACACTCCAAAAAGAAAGAAAATCCTTCAGAGAGAAAAAAGAGAAATTGACTAATTAGAATGTACAAGAGACTTTCAAAAAACTTGAAACCCCGGAAAGATGGAGTCAAATATGACTTCCAGAAAGAACTATTTGAAAGACTTTATTATTTAAATAAATAAAGACTGAAAATACTCTTCCCTGATTGGATAAAAAAAGGGAATAATATCTTTTCCTTTTTATCCTTTAGATGTTTACCCATTTACCCCTCTTCTCAGAAGAGAAAGTTATTTAGTCAGTACCAGTTCACCACCTGATATAATAATAAAGTATATTTCTCTCTCTCTACTCCGCTCTTGTTTTGTATTGAGATATACGTTAGACTTTAGCATTGGGGCCCGTGCACTGTCTACTAAAGCTCAGATAGAAGAGTAACAGACTAGAGATATAGAACTTTAGTTAGTCAGGTAAGCCTTAAGAGTACACCTTATTCATGAGACAACCATAAGACAGTTCCAGAAGTATCCTAATAAAGGTAACCTCAGAACACGTCTTAAAATATAACTCCCCGAAAGAGTCCACATCGCAAAAATTATCAAAAAAATTGAAATCAAGCTCCAGTATACGTAATTTTGCGTACTGAAGTATAAAAAGCCGAATATCATCGGTTCGCGGTGCTGAATTTTTTAAGTTCCACTTCATATAGATCTTTCAACACAATGTTAAGTCTCTTAAACAACTTCCTGTTGATGGCTTCGTGAGTCTCTTAATCGTTCAGGTATTTTGACTCTGTATGTCTGCTTCTGTCCATGATTTGATAACCATAAGAACTGTTTCCTAATAATCTCATTGCCTCTGCTACAACGCTTGATTCAGGATATTTATCGCCAGCTCTTCTAGCATCAACATTTGACTGGAAAATATTGTTGCAGCATTTTTTGGGTGTGTACTGACAGAAGCGACCAATTTTTGTGCAATTTAGCATAAGACTAAGGTAAAAGTTGCATAAAGGAGTTATGACTGATCCAATCTCCAATTTGGAGCTTGAAATCAACATGCGTTGTGGTTGCTTGAGTAAATTGTTATCAATTGCACAGTCCCTTATATGATAACCAAGATCTGGTCCACTAACTTTGAAGTTTTTAAACCATTGGTGAAAGTTAGAGAACTTGTACTTCAAACCATCAGGAGCTTCTAGATCACACTGAACATAACCAAACAGTTTTTCTTCTCTTTTCTTAACAACTAAAGATTCATGCCTCAGAGGTAGCCTGAATGGGAAACTGTTTCTCAAGTGTTTTTTTACAGGTTTGTCAACTTTGAGGTTTTCCGGCTAATCAGATTCCAATATCTCAACTATATTATATCATTTCTTCCGCAATAAATTTGTCCCAGTTTGTCATATTTCGGCTTCTTGGGCCTTCTTTGAGTCTCTGCCTCAGACATACTTGTTCTTGCTTGCTGACACGAATAAAATAGGAAGTAATGGCCCAATTCCTCGAATAAAGTTTTACAGTGAGCACAAAATCCGTCAAGATTAAAACAATTTTTTCAGTTTTGCAGTAACTTTCAATAGTACAATCAAGAGATTGTAGATACGAAATAACCTTGTGCTCATATTTCCTCGACCTATTTTGCCTTGTTTTAAAATTCTGAGAGTCTGAATCAAATTCCCATCTAGTGTTAAAGTCACTGGGCATTTCTTGACACATTGAGAAGGGGTAAATATGGCTGGCGTCTATAACCACAATTGATTTGGAAATGTTTTCTGAGTTTCGAATATGTGTTTGATCCACAACCGCTTTTCTACTAAAAACAATAGAGGGACCACCGGTCATATCCTCGCGAATTTTATCATGTAAATATTTGTCTGCTTCCACGAAAGGTTAGAATTTGTTGTTGGTTGATCTGTGTAGACAAGTATTTGCGAAATTAGGTAGCGTGCAACCAAGTTTAAACATATCAATCCCGTTGTTATGATATAAGTCCATCATTTTCTGCATCGCTTCTAGTGTCGGGACAACACCCTTATTGTTATACCACTTAACAAATTCTTGAAAAGTTGTCATTTGTTCCTCTTCCCACACACTTTTCAAGTAATTGTAGTTGTTAACTCCTGAGGAACGCACTTCCTGCAACCTAAATTTTTCAGAGCTTCTTTTTGGGAAAGTCCACTATTCAACAACTTGGTGAAGTCCGTAAGTTTTTTCTCCAAATTATTGTGATTTCTCAACTTACTAACGAAGCGTTCGTAAGAGGGAAGGAAAGTTGCATCCAAAGTGTTAGGTGAGTCGAGTCATTTATAGGGGGAATAACTTTTGGTCTTATTTGTCTTGTAAGCTCTAAAGAACGAATCTAGTGATGTTGCTCTACCAAGAACCGCTTTACCAAATTCCATCAGATAACACTTTTTGTTTAGGATAAAATACGAGAGTCCTTTATTTGTTTGTTCATAGGTAGCGACGCAGTGATTGATTCTCCAAATTCCCCTATTTGTTGATGTTAAATTGATATTATTCTCCACCACTAGCCGATACTTATCCAATCGCCAATATCTGGCCTCTCCAAAAATTCGTTTATTTAACCCTTTGATATTGAGTTTGTACTGATCCGATTTGGTATTTTATTAACAATAATTTTTGTTACAAGGACTAATAATTTGATTACATCTAGATTCTTCCTTGAGCAAACCTGGTTCACGCTTATCATTTGTTTTATGTTTATTGCAACAATTCCGAGGAAAGAAATTTTGTAGAGCATCAGCTGTGAAAGAATCATCGCAATCGTGTTCACTCAGAGCTTCCTACTCTGCTTTATTAGGTGGACGAATGAAAAAAAAATTGTACAAATTATTGTGTGTTAGAGCTAAGTCTGAGGAGTCAGTGTCCATTTTTAGCTCCTCGAAGGAGTCCACATCGCAAAATTTATCAAAATTTGTAATAAAGCTACAGCATACGTAATTTGGCGTACTGAAGTATAAAAAAGCCGACTATTATCGGTTCGTTGTGCTGAATTTTTAATTTTACAGGTTCCACTTCTAATAGGTCTTTCGACACATTGATAAGTCTCTTAAGCAACTTCCCGTTGATGTCATCTTGAGTATTTTTTGACCGTTCAGATCTGTGTGTCTGCTTTTGTCCATAATTTGATAACCAGAGGAACTGTCTCTAACATTTTCATTGTCTCTGCTACAACGCTGGATTCAAGATATTTATCTCTAGCTCTTTTAGCATCAACATTTGACTGGAAACGACTGAGTGTGTACTGAAATAAACGGTAAATTTTAGTGCAATTTAGCCGAAGACTACGATAAAAGTTTAGTTAAGGCGTTATGACTGATCCATTCTCCAGCTGGAAGCTTGTAATCAACATGTTTTTGGGTTGCCTGATTAAATCGTTATAAATTGCATAGTCCCTCATATAATCACCAATATCTGGTTGACTAAAATGAAGTTTTTAAAATTGGCGGAAATTTCAAGAACTTGTTCTTCAACCCATCTGGAACTTCTAGATCACACTGAACGTAACCAAACAATTTTTCTTCTTTTTTGTTAGCAAGTTTTATAGATTCATGCTTCAGAGGTATAAATGGGAATTGGTTTCTCACGTGTTTTTTTCTAGATTCGTCAAATTTGAGGTTTTCCCGCCAATCAGATTCCCACCTCTCAACTATATTACATCCTTTGTTCCGCAAAAAAAATGTCTCAGTCCGTCATATTCCACTTCCTTGAGCCCTCTCTGAGTCTGCCTCTGATAAAATTGCTGTTGCTTCCTGACATTAACAAAAGTGGAAAAAATGACCCAATGCCTCGAATATGGTTTTACAGTGAGCACACAGTCCGTCAACATTAAAAAAAAAATCTATTTCTGAGTTCCAGTTGTGTAGTAACTTTCAATAGAACAATTAGGACACTGATATTGTTGGTACGGCCTGAAATTGTTCTCAAATTCCCTTGACCTATTTTGCCTAGTTTTAAACTTCTGAGAGTCTGAATCAAATTCCCATCTAGTATAAAACCCAGTGGTTGTTTCTTTACACATTGAGAAGGGGTAAAGATGGCTGGCATCTATACCCACAATTGATTTGGAAACATTTTCTGAGTTTTGGATATATGTTTGATCCACAGCCGCTTTTCTAGTAAACGCAATAGAGGGACCACCGGTCATATCATCGCGTATTTTATCATGTAAATATTTGTCTACTTCCACGAAATGGAAGAATTTGTTATTAGTTGATTTGTGTAGACAAGTGTTTGTCAAATTAGGTAGTGTTTAATAAAGTTTTAACATCAATCGCAAAATGAAAAGCAATTAGTTAGTTTACAAGTTCAGTGGTACAGTATGATTTCCCTCAGGTAACACTTTTTGTTTAGGATAAAAAACGAGAGTTTTTCATTGTTTGTTCAAAGGTTGCAACGCAGTGATTGATTGTCCAAAATCCCCTATTTGTAGAATTTAAGTTGATAACTTTCACCATTACTAGCCATTTGTTTTCCAATCGCCAATCTCTGGTATCTTTCAATGTTTATTTAGTCCTTTGATACTGAATTGGTACTTATCCGATTTGGCATCGTAGCAACAAAATTTTTGCTACAAGGACAAATCATTTCATTACATTTAAATTGTTCCTCGACCAAACCTGATTATGGCTTATCATGTTTTTTATGTTTATCGCAACAAGTTCCAGGAAAGAGTTTCTGTACAGCACCAGCTGTGAAAGAACCATCACAATCGTCTTCCCTCAGAGCTTCCCACTCTGCGTTTTCAGATGAAAGATTTCAATCGTACTAATTATCGTGTGCTGGAGCTAAGTATGAGGACTCAGTGTCCATATCTAACTCCCCGAAAGAGTCCACAACGCAAAAATTATCAAAAAATTTGAAATAAAGCTCCAACATACGTAATTTTGCGTATTGAAGTATAAAAAGGCGACTATTATCAGTTCGCGTTGCTGAATTTTTAATATTACAAGTTCCACTTCAAATAGGTCATTCGACACAATGTTAAGTCTATTAAACAGCTTCCTGTTGATGGCTTTGTGAGTCTTTTACTTGTTCAGGTATTTTGTCTCTGTCTGTCTGCTTCTGTCCATGATTTGATAACCATAGGAACTGTTCCCTAACTTTTTCATTGCCTCTGCTACAACGATTGATTCAAAATATTTATCGCCAGCTCTTCTAGCATCAACATTTGACTGGAAATAACTGTTTCAGTATTTTTTGGGTGTGTACTGACAGAAGCGACAAATTTTTGTGGATTTTAGACTAAGACTGAGATAAAAGTGGAGTAAAGGTGTTTTGACTGAACCATTCTCCAATTTGAAGCTTGAAATCAACATTCGTTGTGGTTGCTTGAGTAAATTGTTATCAGTTGCAATATCTGGTCGACTAACATTGAAATTTTTAAACCATCGGTGAAAGTTCGAGAACTTGGCCTTTAAACCCTCTGGAGCTTCTAGATCACACTGAACATAACCAATTAGTTTCTCTTCTCTTTTCCTAGCAAGTAGAGATTCATGCTTTAGAAGTAGCCTGAATGGGAAATTGCTTCTCACGTGTTTTTTTTTACAGTTTCGTCAATTTTGAGGTCTTCCCGCCAATCAGATTCCAATATCTCAACTATATTATATCCTTTGTTCCGCAAAAAAATGTCTCAGTTGGTCATATTCCCGTTCCTTGAGCCCTCTTTGAGTCTCCGCCTCTGACATAATTGCTCTTGCTTTCTGACATTAAAAAAATGAATATAACGACCCATTGCCTCGAATAAAGTTTTAAAGTGAGATCAAAATCTGTGAACTTTAAGACAATCTGTTTCTGAGTTGCAGTTGTGTAGTAACTTTCAACATACAATTAGGACGCTGAGATTGTAAGTACAATCTGACCTTGTTCCCTAGTTTCTTTGAACTATTTTGCCTAATTTTAAACACCTGAGGGTCTGAAACAAAAGTGGAAGTAGTGGCCCAATGCCTCGAATAAAGTTTTACAGTGAGCACAAAACCCGCCAACATTAAAAAAATCTTTTCTGAGTTTCAGTTTTGCAGTAACTTTCAATAGTACAATTAGGACGCTGAGATTGTAGGTACAACATAACCTTTTTTTTCATATTTTCTTGACCTATTTTGTCTTGTTTTAAACTTCTGAGAGCCTGAATCAAAATTCCATCTAGTGTGAAACCCAGTGGGCATTTCTTGACACAATGAGCAGGGGTAAAGTTGGCTGGCGTCTATAACCACAATTGATTTAGAAATGTTTTCTGAGTTTCGAAAATATACGTTTGATCCACAACCGCTTTTCTAGTAAAAACAATAGAGGGACCACCGGTCATATCCTCGCAAATTTTTTCATGTAAATATTCGTCTGCTTCCACGAAAGGGTAGAATTTGTTGTTGGTGGATCTGTGTAGAGAAGTATTTGCGAAATTAGGTAGCGTGAAACCAAGTTTAAACATATCCATCCCGTTGTTTTGATACAATTCCATCATTTTCTGCATCGCTTCTAGTGTCGGGACAACATCCTTATTGTTATACCACTTAACAAATTCTTGAAATGTTGTCATTTGTTCCTCTTCCCACACACTTTTCAAGTAATTGTAGTTGTTAACTCCTGAGGAACGCACTTCCTGCAACCTAAATTTTTCAGAGCTTCTTTTTGGGAAAGTCCACTATTCAACAACTTGGTGAAGTCCGTAAGTTTTTTCTCCAAATTATTGTGATTTCTCAACTTACTAACGAAGCGTTCGTAAGAGGGAAGGAAAGTTGCATCCAAAGTGTTAGGTGAGTCGAGTCATTTATAGGGGGAATAACTTTTGCTTTTGGTCTTATTTGTCTTGTAAGATCTAAGGAACGAATCTAGTGATGTTGCTCTACCAAGAACCGCTTTACCAAATTCCATCAGATAACACTTTTTGTTTAGGATAAAATACGAGAGTCCTTTCTTTGTTTGTTCATGGGTAGCGACGCAGTGATTGATTCTGCAAATTCTCCTAATTTTTGATCTTAAATTGATAATTTTCTCCATCACTAGCCGATACTTTAAAAATCGCCAATCTCTGGCCTCTAGGATTGTTCATTCATTTATTCCTTTAATAATGAGTTTGTACTGATCCGATTTGGCATCGTATTAGCAATAAGTTTTGTTACCAGGACAAATAATTTCATTACCTCTAGATTCTTCCTTGAACAAAACTTGTTCACGCTTATCGTGTGTTTTATGTTTATTGCAACAAGTTCGAGGGGAAAATTGTGTACAGCATCAGCTGTAAAAGAATGATCTTAATTATGTTCTCTCAGAGCTTTCCACTCTGCGGGATCGCGTTTTCTCATAGCTTCCCACAATGTTCTTTTAAGACGAAGGAACGAAATCGTACGAATTTGTCCATTTCAAACTTCCCGAATGAATGCACATCGCACACATTATCAAAAAATTGTAATCGGTTCGTGGTGCTGAATTTTTAATTTTACAAGTTCCACTTCGTATAGGTCTTTCGAAACATTGTTAAGTCTCTTAAGCAACTTCCCGTTGATGGCATCTTGAGTCTTTTTTAACCGTTCAGTTCTGCATGTCTGCTTTTGTCCATATTTTGATAACCAGAGGAACTGTCTCTAACATTTTCATTGTCAATGCTACAACGCTTGATTCAAGATATTTATCTCAAGCTCTTTTAGCATCAACATTTGACTGGAAACGACTGAGTGTGTACTGAAATCAACGGTAAATTTTAGTGCAATTTAGCCGAAGACTAAGATAAAATTTTGTTTAAGTCGTTATGACCGATCCATTCTCCAACTTGAAGCTTGAAATCAACATGCTCTTTGGTTTCTTGATAAAGTTGTTATCAATTGCATAGTCCCTCATATAATCACCAATATCTGGTCGACTAAAATGAAGTTTTTAAAAATTGGTTGAAAATCCGAGAACTTGTTCTTCAACTCATCTGGAAATTCTAGATCACACTGAACATAACCAAATAAATTTTCTTCTCTTTTATTAGCAAGTATTAGAGATTCATGCTTCAAGGTAGCGTAAATGGGAAATTGTTTCTCAAGTGTTTTTTTCTCACGTGTGATTTGTCAAATTTGAGTTTTTCCCCGCCAATCGGATTCCCATATCTCAACTATATTGTATCACACTGAACATAACCAATTAGTTTCTCTTCTCTTTTCCCAGCAAGTAGAGATTCATGCTTTAGAAGTAGCCTGAATGGGAAATTGTTTCTCACGTGTTTTTTTTTACAGTTTCGTCAATTTTGAGGTCTTACCGCCAATCAGATTCCAATATCTCAACTATATTATATCCTTTGTTCCGCAAAAAATGTCTCAGTTCGTCATTTTCCCGTTCCTTGAGCCCTCTCTGAGTCTCCGCCTCTGACATAATTGCTTTTGCTTCCTGACATTAACAAAAGTGAATGTAACGACCCATTGCCTCGAATATAGTTTTACAGTGAGCACAAAATCCGTCAACATTAAAACAGTACACATCTTTTCTGAGTTTCAGTTTTGCAGTAACTTTCAATAGTACAATTAGGACGCTGAGATTTTAGATACGAAAAAACCTTGTGCTCATATTTCCTCGACCTATTTTGCTTTGTTTTAAACTTCTGAGAGTCTGAAACAAAATCCCATCTAGTGTAAAACCCAGTGGGCATTTTTTTACACATTGAGAAGGGGTAAAGTTGGCTGGCGTCTATACCCACAATTGATTTGGAAACCTTTTCTAAGTTTCAAATATATGTTTGATCGACAACCACTTTTCTAGTAAAAACGATAGGGGCAACACCGGTAACTTTCTCGCGTATTTTAACATGTAAATCTTTGTCTGCTTCCACGAAAGGGTAGAATTTTTTATTAGTTGACTTGTGTAGACAAAAAGTTGCCAAATTAGCTGGTGTGCAACAAAGTTTTAACATATCAATCCCTTTGTCATGATAGAATTTCGTCATTTTCTGTATCGCTTCTAGTGTCGGGACAACATCGTTTCAATAATTGTAGTTGGCACCTCCTGAGGAAGGCACTTCCTTCAACCTATTTTTTTTCAGAGCCTCCTTTTGGGAAAGTCCACTATTCAACATTTTGATGAAATCCGTAAGTTTTTTTTTCTAAAGGATTCTGACCTCCCAACTTACTAATGAAACATTCGTAAGAGGGAAGGAAAGTTGCATCCAATTTTTTAAGTGAGTCGAATCATTCCTAGGGAAAAAAAGCTTTGATGTCAATTGTCTTGTAAGCCTTCAGGAATTAATCTAATGATGTTGCTCATCCAAGAATTGCTCTGCCAAATTACATCAGGTAACAATTTTCGTTTTGGATAAAATTCGAGAGTTCTTACTTTATTTGTTCATAGGTAGCGACGCAGTGATTGATAGTCCGAATTCCCCTATTTGTAGACGTTAAATTGGGAATTTCCTCCACCACGAGCCGATACTTTTCCAATCGCCAATCTCTGGTCTCTTACATTTTCATGTTCCTTTGATACCGAATTTGTATTTATCCGATATGGCGTCGTAGCACCAATAAGTTTTGTTACAAGGACATATTAGCTCCTTACATTTAAATTTTTCCTCGAACAAGCCTGGTTCACTCTTATAATGCTTTTTATGTTTATCGCAACAAATTCGAGGTAAAAAATTTTGTACAGCATCAGGTGCCAGAATCATCAGAATCGCGTTACCTCAGAGCTTCCTACTCTGTTTTTTTAGATGGAGGAACGCAATCGTTTAAATTTGTGCATTTCAAACTTCTCGAATGAATGCACATGGCAAATTTTATCAATAAAATGTAATAAAGCTGCAGCATACGTAATTTTGTGTGCTGAATTATAAAAAAGACGACTATTATCGGTTCGTTGTGCCGAATTTTCAATTTTACAAGTTCCACTTCGTATAGGTCTTTCGGTACATTTTTAAGCAACTTCCCATTGATGGCTTCGTGATTTTTTTTATAGTTCAATTTTTTTGTCTCTGTATGTCTGCTTTTGTCCATAATTTGATAACCAGTGGAGCTGTCCCTAACAATTTCATTGTCTCTGCTACAACGCTTCATTAAAGATTTTCATCTCCAGCTCTTCTAGCATCAACATTTGACTGGAAACGACTGGGTGTGTACTGAAATAAGCGATAAATTTTCGTGCATTTTGGCCGTAGACTAAAGTAAAATTTTATTTAAGGCGTTATGACTGATCCATTCTCCAACTTGAAGCTTGAAATCAACATGCTTTTTGGTTGCTTGAGTAAATTGTTATCAATTGCATAGTCCTTCACAAAATCACCAACATCTGGTCGACTAACATTGAAGTTTTCAAACTATTGGTGAAAGTTCAAGAACTTGTACTTCAACCCATCTGGAACTTCTAGATCACACTGAACATAAACAAACATTTTTTCTTCTCTTTTCTTATCAAGTAGAAATTCAAACTTCAGAGGTAGCCTGATTGCTATTTTTTCTCAAGTGTTTTTTTACAGATTTTTCTACTTTGATGTTTTCCCGCCAATCAGATTCTCATGTCTCTACTAAATTATATCCTTTGTTCCGCAAAAAAAATGTCTCAGTTGGTCATATTCCCGTTCCTTGAGCCCTCTTTGAGCGTCCGCCTCTGACATAATTGCACTTATTTTCTGACATTAAAAAGGTGAATTTAACGACCCATTGCCTCGAATTTAGTTTTACAGTGAGATCAAAATCTGTCAACATTAATACAATCTCTTTCTCAGTTGCAGTTGGGTAGTAACTTTCAAAATACAATTAGGACGTTGATGTTGTAGGTACGATCTGACCTTGTTCTCTAGTTTCCTTGACCTATTTTGCCTAATTTTAAAATTCTGAGAGTCTGAAACAAATTCCCATCTATTGTAAAACCCAGTGGGCATTTCTTTACACATTGAAAAGGAGTAAAGTTGGCTGGCGTCTATACCCACAATTGATTCGGAAATTTTTTCTGAGTTTCAAATATATGTTTGATCCACAACCGCTTTTCTAGTAAAAACAATAAAGGGAACACCGGTCATATCCTCGCGTATTTTAACATGAAAATCTTTGTCAGCTTCCACGAAAGGGTAGAATTTTTTATTAGTTGATTTGTGCAGACAAAAAGTTGCCAAATTAGGCAGTGTTCAACCAAGTTTTAACATATCAATTTCTTTGTTATCCCATCATTTTCTGTATCGGTTCTAGTGTCGTTACAACATCGTTTCAATAGCAGTAGTTGTCACCTCCTGAGGAAGACACATCCTTCAACCTAATTGTTTTTCAGAGCCTCCTTTTGGGAAAGTCCACTATTCAACAATTTGTTGAAATCCGTAAGTTTTTTCTCCAAAAGATTCTGACCTCTCAACTTACTAATGAAACATTCGTAAGAAGGAAGGAAAGTTGCATCCAATTTTTTAAGTGAGTCGAATCATTCATAGGAAAAAAACCTTCGGTCTCAATTGTCTTTTAAGTCTTGAGGAACGAACCTAGTGATGTTGCTCTGCCAAGAATTGCTCTGCAAATTTACATCAGGTAACAATTTTCGTTTAGGATAAAATACAAGAATTTTTTCTTTGTTTGTTCATAGGTAGCGACGCTGTGATTGATTGTCCGAAATTGCCTATTTGTGGACTTTAAATTGATACTTTCCTCCATCACCAGCCGATACTTTTCCAATCGCCAATCTCTGGTCTCTTTCAGTTTCATGTTCCTTTGGTACTGAATTTGTACTTATCCGATGTGGCATTGTAGCAACAACAAGTTTTGTTACAGGGACATATCAGCTGCTTACATTTAATTTCTCCCTCGAACAAGCATGGTTCACGCTTATCATGCTTTTTATGTTGCCTCGAATTTAGTTTTACAGTGAGATCAAAATCTGTCAACATTAATACAATCTCTTTCTCAGTTGCAGTTGGGTAGTAACTTTCAAAATACAATTAGGACGTTGATGTTGTAGGTACGATCTGACCTTGTTCTCTAGTTTCCTTGACCTATTTTGCCTTATTTTAAAATTCTGTTACGGAAGAGTCTGAAACAACTTCCCATCTAGTGTAAAACCCACTGGGCATTTTCTTACACATTGAAAAGGAGTGAAGTTGGCTGGCGTCTATACCCACAATTGATTTGAAAATGTTTTCTGTGTTTCGAATGTATGTTTGATCCACAACCGATTTTCTAGTAAAAACAATAAAGGGAACACCGGTCATATCCTCGCGTATTTTAACATGAAAATCTTTGTCTGCTTCCACGAAAGGATAGAATTTTTTATTAGTTGATTTGTGCAGACAAAAAGTTGCCAAATTAGGCAGTGTTCAACCAAGTTTTAACATATCAATTTCTATGTTATCCCATCATTTTCTGTATCGGTTCTAGTGTCGTTACAACATCGTTTCAATAGCAGTAGTTGTCACCTCCTGAGAAAGACACATCCTTCAACCTAATTGTTTTTCAGAGCCTCCTTTTGGGAAAGTCCACTATTCAACAATTTGTTGAAATCCGTAAGTTTTTTCTCCAAAAGATTCTGACCTCTCAACTTACTAATGAAACATTCGTAAGAAGGAAGGAAAGTTGCATCCAATTTTTTAAGTGAGTCGAATCATTCATAGGAAAAAAACCTTCGGTCTCAATTGTCTTTTAAGTCTTGAGGAACGAATCTAGTGATGTTGCTCTGCCAAGAATTGCTCTGCAAATTTACATCAGGTAACAATTTTCGTTTAGGATAAAATACAAGAATTTTTTCTTTGTTTGTTCATAGGTAGCGACGCTGTGATTGATTGTCCGAAACCGCCTATTTGTGGACTTTAAATTGATACTTTCCTCCATCACCAGCCGATACTTTTCCAATCGCCAATCTCTGGTCTCTTTCAGTTTCATGTTACTTTGGTACTGAATTTGTACTTATCCGATGTGGCATTGTAGCAACAATAAGTTTTGTTACAGGGACATATCAGCTGGTTACATTTAACTTCTCCCTCGAACAAGCATGGTTCACGCTTATCATGCTTTTTATGTTTATCGCAACAAATTCGAGGGAAAAAATTTTGTATCCCTTGTTCCGCAAATAAATTTGTCTCAGTTCGTCTTATTCCCGTTTCTTGTGCCCTCTCTGATTCTCTGCCTCTGACATACTTGCTCTTGCTTCCTGACATTAAAAAAGTGAATTTAACGACCCATTGCCTTGAATATAGTTTTACAGTGAGATCAAAATCTGTCAACATTAATACAATCTGTTTCTGAGTTGCAGTTGTGTAGTAACGTTTAAAATACAATTAGGACGTTGAGATTGTAGGTACGATCTGACCTTGTTCTCTAGTTTCCTTGACCTATTTTGCCTAATTTTAAAATTCTGAGAGTCTGAAACAAATTCCCATCTATTGTAAAACCCAGTGGGCATTTCTTTACACATTGAGAAGGAGTAAAGTTGGCTGGCGTCTATACCCACAATTGACTTGGAAATGTTTTCTGAGTTTCAAATATATGTTTGACCCACATCCGTTTTTCAAGTAAAAACAATGGAGGGAACGCCGGTAATATCCTCGCGTATTTTAACGTGAAAATCTTTGTCTGCTTCCACGAAAGGATAAAATTTTTTAATAGTTTATTTGTGTAGACAAAAATTTTTCCAATTAGGTAGTGTGCAACCAAGTTTTAACATATCAATCCCTTTGTTATTCCATCATTTTTTGTATCGCTTCTGGTGTCGGCACAACATCGTTTCAATAACAGTAGTTGTCACCTCCTGAGGATGACTCTTCCTTCAACCTAATTCTTTTTCAGAGCCTCCTTTTGGGAAATTCCGCTATTCAACAATTTGATGAAATCCGTAAGTTTTTTCTCCAAAGGATTCTGACCTCATAATCTACAAATGAAACATGCGTAAGAGGGAAGGAAAGTTGCATCCAATTTTTTAAGTGAGTCGAATCATTCATAGGGAAAAAAACCTTCGGTCTCAATTGTCTTGTAAGCCTTGAGGAACGAATCTAGTGATGTTGCCTGCCACGAATTGCTCTGCAAAATTACATCAGGTAACAATTTGCGTTTAGGATAAAATACAAGAATTCTTTCTTTGTTTGTTTATAGGTAGCGACGCTGTGATTGATTGTCCGAAATTGCCTATTTGTAGAATTTAAATTGATACTTTCCTCCATAACCAGCCGATACTTTTCGAATCGCCAATCTCTGGTCTCCTTCAGTTTCATGTTCCTTTGATACTGAATTTGTACTTATCCGATGTGGCATTGTAGCAACAATAAGTTTTGTTACAGGGACATATCATTTGCTTACTCTTCACTTCTCCCTCGAACAAGCATGGTTCACGCTTATCATGCTTTTTATGTTTATCCCAACAAATTCGAGGGAAAAATTTTGTATCATTTGTTCCGCAAATAAATTTGTCTCAGTCCGTCTTATTCCCGTTTCTTGTGCCCCTCTGAGTCTCTGCCTCTGACATACTTGCTCTTGCTTCCTGACATTAAAAAAGTGAATATAACGACCCATTGCCTCGAATATAGTTTTACAGTGAGATCAAAATCTGTCAACATTAATACAATCTGTTTCTGAGTTGCAGTTGTGTAGTAACTTTTAAAATACAATTAGCACGTTGAGATTGTAGGTACGATCTGACCTTGTTCTCTAGTTTCCTTGACCTATTTTGCCTAATTTTAAAATTCTGAGAGTCTGAAACAAATTCCCATCTAGTGTAAAACCCAGTGGGCATTTCTTTACACATTGAAAAGGAGTAAAGTTGGCTGGCGTCTATACCCACAATTGATTCGGAAATTTTTTCTGAGTTTCAAATATATGTTTGATCCACAACCGTTTTTCAAGTAAAAACAATGCAGGGAACGCCGGTTATATCCTCGCGTATTTTAACATGAAAATCTTTGTCTGCTTCCACGAAAGGGTAGAAATTTCTATTAGTTGATTTGTGTAGACAAAAAGTTGCCAAATTAGGTAGTGTGCAACCAAGTTTTAACATATCAATCCCTTTGTTATCCCATCATTTTCTGTATCGCTTCTAGTGTCGGCACAACATCGTTTCAATAATTGTAGTTGTCACCTCCTGAGGGAGGCACTTCCTTCAACCTAAATTTTTTTCATAGCCTCCTTTTGGGAAAGTCCACTATTCAACAAATTGATGAAATTCGTAAGTTTTTTCTCCAAAGAATTCTGACCTCATAACCTACAAATGAAACATTCGCAAGAGGGAAGGAAAGTTGCATCCAATTTTTTAAGTGAATCGAGTCATTCATAGGGAAAAAAACTTTCGGTCTCAATTGTCTGGTAAGCCTTGAGGAACGAATCTAGTGATGTTGCCAAGAATTGCTCTGCAAAATTACATCAGGTAACAATTTTTGTTTAGGATAAAATACGAGAGTTCTTTCTTTGTTTGTCATAGGTAGCGACGCAGTGATTGATTGTCCGAAATCCCCTAATTGTAGACGTTAAATTGACAATTTTCTCCATCACTGGCCGATACTTTTCCAATCACCAATCTCTGGTCTCTTTCAGTTTCATGTTCCTTTAATACTTAATTTATACTTATCCGATGTGGCATCGTATCAACAATAAGTGTTGTTACAAGGACATATCATCTCCTGACAATTAAATTCTTCCTCGAACAAGCCTGGTTCACTCTTATCATGCTTTTTATGTTTATCGCAACAAATTTGAGGGAGTAAATTTTGTACAGCATCAGGTGTATGAATCATCAGAGTCGCGTTACCTCAGAGCTTCCCACTCTTTTTTAGATGGAGGAACGCAGTCGTACAAATTTGTCCATTTCAAACTTCTTGAATGAATGCACATCGCAAAATTTATCCAAAAAATATAATAAAGCTGCAGCATACCTAATTTTGGGTGCTGAATTATATAAAAGACTACTATTATCGGTTCGCGGTGCTAGATTTTTAATTTTACGAGTCCCACTTCGCATAGGTCTTTAGACACATTGTTAAGTCTCTTAAACAACTTCCAGTTGATGGCTTCCTGAGTTTTTTAATCGTTCAGATATTTTGTCTCTGTATGTCTGCTTTTGTCCATGATTTCATAATCATAGGAACTGTTCTCTAACAATTTCATTGCCTCTGCTACAAAGCTGGATTCAGGATATTTATCTCCAGCTCTTCTATCATCAACATTCGTCTGGAACAAACTTTTGAAATTTTTTGGGTCTGTACTGAAAAAAGCCAGACATTTTTGTTCATTTTGGCCTAAGGCTAAGTTTAAAGTTGAGAAAAGGTGTTATGACTGTTCCATTCTCCAACTCAAAGCTTGAAGCCAACTTGTGACGTGGTTGTTTGAGTCACTCGTTATTCAGTTGAACAGTCCCTCAAAAAATCACCAATATCTGTCCGACTAACATTGAAGTTTTTAAAGATTGGTGGAAAATCCGAGAACTTGTACTTCAACCCATCTGGAAATTCTAGATCACACTGAACATAACCAAACAACTATATTTCTTTTTCCCTGTCAAGTAAAGATTCATGCTGCAGAGGTAGCCTGAATAGGAAATTGTTCCTCACGTGTTTTTTAACAGATTCGTCAACTTTGAGGTTTTCCCGCCAATTGCATTCCAATATCTCAATTATATTATGTCCTTTGTTCCGCAAATAATCTTGTCTCAGTTCCTCATATTCACGTTTTTTGAGCCGTTTTTTAGACTCTCTCTCCGCTACAACGCTTGATTCAGAATGCTTATCTCCAGCTCTTCTAGCATCAACAATTGACTGGAAAAAACTGTTGCAGCATTTTTTGGGTTTGTACTGAAAGAAGCCATACATTTTTGTGCATGTTAGCCAAAGGATAAGGTTAAGGTTGAGAAAAGGTGTTAAAGCTTGAATTCTCCAACTTAAAGCTTGAAATCAACTTGTGTTGTGGTTGTTTGAGTCACTCGTTAATCAGTTGCACAGTCCCTCAAATAATCACCAATATCTGTCCGACTAACATTGAAGTATTTAAAGATTGGTGGAAAATCCGAGAACTTGTAGTTCAACCCATCTGGAAATTCTAGATCACACTGAACATAAACAAACAATTTTTCTTCTCTTTTCTTATCAAGTAGAAAATCAAACTTCAGAGATAGCCTGAATGGGAAATTTTTTCTCAAGTATTTTTTAGATTTGTCACCTTTGAGGGTTTCCCGCCAATCAGATTCCCATGTCTCAACTATTTTATATCCTTTGGTCCGCAAATAAATTTGTCTCAGTTCGTCTTATTCCCGTTTCTTCTGCCCTCTCTGAGTCTCCGCCTCTGACATACTTGCTCTTGCTTTATGACATGAACAAAAGTGGAAGTGACAACCCAATGCCGTGAATATAATTTTGCAGTGAGCGAAAAACCCGTCAATAATAAAACAATTTTTTTCTGAGTTCCAGTTGTGTAGTAACTTTCAATAGTACAATTAGGACGCTGAAGTTTTAGGTACGATATGACCTTGTTCTCAAATTTCCTTGACCTATTATGCCTAGATTTGAACTTCTGAGAGTCTGATTCAAATTCCCATCTATTATAAAACCCAGTGGTCATTTCTTGACACATTGAGAAGGGGGAAAGTTGGCTGGCGTCTTTACCCACAATTGATATGGGAATATTTTCTGAGTTTCAAATATATGTTTGACCGACATCCGTTTTTCAAGTAAAAACAATGGAGGGAACGCCGGTAATATCCTCGCGTATTTTAACGTGAAAATCTTTGTCTGCTTCCACGAAAGTATAGAATTTTTTAATAGTTGATTTGTGTAGACAAAAAGTTGCCAAAATAGGGAGTGTTCAACCAAGTTTAAACATATCAATCCCGTTGTTATGATACAATTCCACCATTTTCTGCATCGATTCTAATGTCGGGACGACATCATTATTGTTATTATACCTAACAAAGTCTTGCAAGGAAGTCAAAAGTGATTCTGCTCCAACACACTTTTCAAGCAATTGGAGTTGTCAACTCTTGAGGAAAAGACTTCCTTCATAAATTTTTTTAAAGACCCCTTTTGGGAAAATTTACTATTCAACAATTTGGTGGAATCTGTATGTTTTTTGTCCAAAGGATTTTGATCTCTAAACTTACTAACGAAACAATTATAAGAGAGAAAGAAAATTGCATCCAATTTGTTAAGTGAGTCGAGTCATTCATAGGGTAAAAACCCTCCAGTTCTCATTTGTGTTGTAAGCCTTGAGGAACGAATCTAGTGATGTTGCTCCACCAAGAACTGCTATTCCAAATTCCATCAGGTAACACTTTTTGTCTAGGATAAAATACGAGAGTCCTTTCACTGTTTGTTCATAGGTAGCGACGCACTGATTGATTGTCCGAATTCTCCTAGTTGTAGATGTTAAAATGATAATTTCCTCCTTCACTAGCCAATACTTTTTCAATCGCCAATCTCTGGTCTCTCGGAATGTTCGTTTGTTTATTCCTTTAATAATGAATACCTATCCGATGTGGCATCAGAGCAACAAAAAGTTTTGTTACAGGGACAAATCATTTCATCTAGTTTCTCCCCTTAACAAGCTTGGTTCACGCTGATCGTGCTTTTTATGTTTATCGCAACAATATCGAGGGAAGGCATTTTGTGCAGAATCAGCTGTGAAAGAATCATCACAATCGTGTTTCCTCATAGCTTGCCACTCTGCTTTGGTAGAT
The DNA here is from genome assembly GCF_964194025.1 of Convolutriloba macropyga. NCBI lineage: Eukaryota > Metazoa > Xenacoelomorpha > Acoela > Convolutidae > Convolutriloba > Convolutriloba macropyga. Next base: position 52,724,086 of record NC_134468.1, read on the forward strand.
GGGGGAACGCAATCGTACAAATTTGTCCTTTTCAAACTCCTCGAATGAATCCACATAGCAAAAACTATCAAAAAATTTGTAATAAAGCTGCAGCATACGTAATTTTGGGTGCTGCATTATGAAAAAGACTACTATTATCAGTTCGCGGTGCTAGATTTTTAATTTTACAAGTTCCACTTTGTATAGGTCTTTAGACACATTGTTAAGTCTCTTAAACAACGTTCTGTTGATGGCTTTGTGAGTTTTTTAATAGTTCAGGTATTTTGTCTCAGTATGTCTGCTTCGGCCCATGATTTGATAACCATAGGAACTGTTCTCTAACAATTTCCTTGTCCCTGCTACCACGTTTCATTCAGGATTTTCAACTCCAACTCTTCTAGCAACAACATTCGACTGGAAAAACCCGTTGAGGCTTTTTTGGGTTTGTCCTGAAAGAAATAATAAATTTATGTGCATTTTTGCCCTAGACTAAGGTAAAGGTCGAGTAAAGGTGTTATGAATTTTCCAATCTCCAACTTGAAGCTTGAAATCAACTTGCGTTGTTGTTGCTTGAGTCACTCGTTATCAACTGCATAGTCCCTCATATAATAACCAATATCTGGTCGACTAACATTGAAGTTTTTTAAGATTGGTGGAGAACTGGATATCTTGTACTTCAGCCCATCTGGGAACTTCTAGATCACACTGAACATTACCAAACAGTTTTTCTTTTCTTTTCTTAACCAATAGAGACTCATGCTTCAGAGGTAGCCTGAATGAGAATATGTTTCTCACGTGTTTTTGTTAAAGATTCGTCAACTTTGAGGTTTTCTCGCCAATCAAATTCCTATATCTCAACTATATTATAACCCTTTTTCCGCAATTAAATTTGTCTCAGTTCGTCATATTACCGTTTCTTGAGCCCTTTTTGAGTCTCCGCCTCTGACATACTTGCTTTTGCTTCCTGACAAGAAGAAAAGTGGAAGTAACAACCATTGCCTCGAATATAGTTTTACAGTGAGCTCAAAATCCGTTAACATTAAAGCAATCTATTTCTGAGTTCCAGATGTGCAGTAACTTTCAATAGTACAATTAGGACGCTGCGATTGTAGGTACGGAATGAACTTGTTCTCAATTTTCCTTGAACTTCTTTGCCTAGTTTTAAACTTCTGAGAGCCTGAATCAAATTCTCAGCTAGTGTAAAACCCAGTGGGTTTTTCTTGACACATTGAGAAGTGGTAAAGTTGGCTGGCGTCAATACCCACAATTGATTTGGAAATGTTTTTCAGTTTCGAATATATGTTTGATCCACAAACGCTTTTCCAGTAAAAACAATAGAGGGACCACCGGTCATATCCTCGCATTTTTTATCATGTATATATATATATATATATATATATATATATATATATATACACATATGTAAATATATATATATATATATATATATATTGTTATTTATATATATATATATATATATATATTTAAATATTCAAAAATTTATATATATATATATATATATATATATATATATAAATATATACGTTCCATCATTTTCTGCATCGCTTCTAGTGTCGGGACAACATCCCTATTGTCATACCATTTAACAAAGTCTTGAAAAATTGACATTTGTTACTGCTACCACACACTTTTCAAGTAATTGTAGTTGTCACCTACTGAGGAAGGTACTTCCGTCAACATAATTTTTTCAGAGCCTCCTTTTGGGAAAGTCCACTATTCAACAATTTGATGAAATCCGTAATTTTTTTCTCCAAAGAAATCTGACTTCTCAACTTACTAATGAAACATTCGTAAGAGGGAAGGAAAGTTGCATCCAATTTTTTCGAGTCGAGTCATTCATAGGAAGAAAAACCTTTGGTCTAAATTGTCTTGTAAGCCTTGAGGAACGAATCTAGTGATGTTGCTCTGCCAAGAATTGCTCTGTCAAATTACATCAGGTAACATTTCTCGTTTAGGATAAAATACGAGAGTTCTTTCTTTGTTTGTTCATAGGTAGTAACGCAGCGATTGATTGTCCGAAATCCCTTATTTGTAGACGTTAAATTTATACTTTCCTCCATCACTATCCGATACTTTTCCAATCGCGAATCTCTTTCAATGTTCGCTTATTTTCAATGTTCCTTTTATACTGAATTAGCACTTAGTAGCAAATTTACCTTTTGTTACAAGGACAAATGATTTCATTACATCTAAAATCTTTCTTGAACAAATCTGGTTCACGCTTATCATTCTTTTCATGTTTATCGCAACAAATGCGAGGGAACCAATTTGTACAGCATAAGCTGTGAAAGAATCAACACAATCGTGTTCCCTCAAAGCTTCCCAGTCTGCTTTTTTAGATGGAGGATTTCAACCGTTTAAATTATTGTGTGCTGGAGCTACGTATGAGAGGATTCAGTATATATATATATATATATATATATATATATATATATATATATATACATATATATATATATATATATATATATATATATATATATATATAACTCCCCGAAAGAGTCCACATCACAAAATTTATCAAAAAAGTTGTAATAAAGCTGCAGCATACGTAATTTTGGGTGCTGCATTATGAAAAAGGCTACTATTATCAGTTTTCGGTGTTAGATTTTTAATTTTACAAGTTCCACTTCATATAGGTCTTTCGACACATTGTTAAGTCTCCTAAACAACTTCCTGTTGATGGCTTTGTGAGTTTTTTAATCGTTCTGTTTTTTTGTCTCTGTATGTCTGCTTCTGCCCATGATTTGATAACCATAGGAACTGTTCTCTAACAATTTCGTTGTCTCTGCTACCACGCTTAGTTCAGGATTTTCAACACCAACTCTTCTAGCAACAGCTTTTGACTAGAAAAAATTGTTAAAGCTTTTTTGGGTTTGTACTGAAAGAAGTCATAAATTTTTGCGCATTTTTGCCCGAGACTCAGGTATAAGTTGAGTAAAGTTGTTATGACTGTTCCATTCTCCAAATTGAAGCTTGAAATCAACTTGCGCTGTGGCTGCTTGAGTACATTGTTATCAATTGCATAGTCCTTCATATAATCACCATCATCTGGTCGACTAACATTGAAGTTTTTAAACAATTGGTGAATGTTCGAGAAACGAATGGGTGTGTACTGAAATAAGCAATAAATTTTAGTGCAATTTAGCCGAATACTAAGATAAAATTTTGTTTAAGGCGTTATGACCGATCCATTCTCCAACTTGAAGCTTGAAATCAACATGCTTTTTGGTTTCTTGATAAAATTGTTATCAATTGCATAGGCCCTCATATAATCACCAATATCTGGTCGACTAAAATGAAGTTTTTAAAAAATGGTTGAAAATCCGAGATCTTGTACTTCAAACCATCTGGAACTTCTAGATCACACTGAACATAACCAAACAACTATTCTTCTTTTTCCTTAGCAAGTAGAGATTCATGTTGCCGAGGCAGCTTGAATGGGAAATTGTTCCTCACGTGTTTTTTTAACAGATTTGTCAACTTTGAGGTTTTCCCGCCAATTACATTCCAATATCTCAATTATATTATATCCTTTGTTCCTCAAATAATCTTGTCTCAGTTCCTCATATTCACGTTTTTTGAGCGCTTTTTCAGACTCTCTCTCCGCTACAACGCTTGATTCAGAATATTTATCTCCAGCTCTTCTAGCATCAACAATTTACTGGAAAAAACTGTTGCAGCATTTTTTGGGGTGTGTACTGACAGAAGCCACAAATTTTTGTGCATTTTAGCCTAAGACTAAGGTAAAAGTTGAGTCTCGGTGAGTTGAAATATGTAATTTTTGTTTGATTGGTCTATTGTTAAAAAGTTTGCTCTTATGTAGTGTGATTTGTAGGATGTTTTCAAAATATGGTGAATTGAAATTTTGATCCCAGAGTTTTTTAACTCTATTTTTTCTAAGAAATGTATTTCTTTTTCGTACTCGTTTCCAAATACGGTTCGTGCATCATTATTGTATTCAATATTGTTTAACCAATAGAGATAACATATTTCTGAGACTACTTTCAATACGTCTATAGCAGTTTAATCCTTAATTTCTTGTCTAATTTCTGCTATTTGTTTTAATCAATTTTCAAAGTTCTTTTATAATTTTTCGTAGTGATTCGTTTCGTGTTTCTCTGATTTCGGTTAGATAAAGTGTACTATCTTTTATTTTTTGTAGGTTGATGCTGTTATTGTTGATTATTTGTTTCTGTCTTGTGTTGGTTCATGTCCGCTGATAAAGATCCGTACTAATTGTTCCAGGCTATATTCGTTATGGTTATTACACTGGTTGATCGTTTTTCCGTTTTCATCGGTGAGTTGATATATGTAATTTCTGTTTGATTGGTCTGTTGTGAAAAATATTGCAGGGATATAGTGTGCTAAGTGGTGTTTATACAAAGTGTGTTTAGTTACAGGTTTAGTATCTAAGAACAAATTTGTATTTAAATTTATAAATATTTGGTGAATAGTTTGTTTTCTTCTGGTGGACAATCAGGATTTATATCAAAGGGTCTTAACGATCTATCGTTATCCATTAGAGGTGATTACCGGTGAGTTTACACTAAACTATAGGTGTTAATATAATATCAGGTTATTAATCTTTAAAAAATTTCGTTTTTGTTTAATATTTGAATGCTACCCACACTGGTAGCACCAGATAAGACGTGTTCTGGACTTACCTTTTCAAGGAAACTACCCAGACTGTCTTATGGTCGTCTCAAAAATACGAATAACCCTAAGGCTTACCTGACTAATTAAAGTTCTATGATTCTAGTCTGTTCCTCTTCGATTGGATGTACTAGTTGACAGAGCACGGGCCCCAATGCTGCTATCTAGTCTAAGTCTCAACTATATTTCACGAGAGGAGTAGAGAAAGATTCATGTACTTTATTGTTACGTGAGGTCTGACTCTGAAGTAACCAGCTAATGAGTGAAAGGGAAGAATATACATGATTTTCATGTGGAAAGAATAAATATATTTTTAACCAATCAGAATCAAATATTTCTGTTTCATTAATATATTTATTTTCCTCTGAATAAATAGTTTTTTTACGTTTGTTTCTGGATGTCCGGGTTGTAGAGTTTTTTGGGTTGTTAATATTTTGAAAAATGGTGAATTGTTTTGCTTTCTTCTCTCTATCTCTTTCTCTCGTTGAAAACATTCGTAGGTAGATTTGTTCTCGGTCGGTTGTTGAAGGCAGTCAAATCTGAAAGAATTAGTTGAACATCAACAACCACAAAGTTATCTATTCCATCAAGTCCTTTGGATCGGCTGGTTCCAAGAATTGTCTTCCTGAACGGCGGGAGTCCATAGACCTTCCATTTCACCAACTGTTCTGTAGAGGTCCGGTGCGTGATGATGCTCTGTTCTTGCTGTGTAGATTGACTAACCCGACTTACCCGATTAGTTAAAAGCGATTTTTTTGTTGTTAAAGTAATTTAGTTTTTTGAAATTTTTAGTGCTACCTGGGTTAGGTGTATGTGGAGTTGTTTAGGTTTTAACAAGTAGTTCGTGAAAAAGATCCTCAGTGCTCACGAAGTTCCTGTTATTCATATTTTCAACTGTTTGTATTGTTGTGGTAATACTTTACAGGTATACTTTACGTTTACCTTCCTGTTGGAAAGACAAAAATTTATTCATGTATAAAGTCGTGTGATCGTGTATTGTTTACTGGGAATGTTAGATGTTAGTAAACGAAAAAATATTTCTCTATGGTTGCCATCCATAAGAATTAAAACAAACAAATGACCAATCGATTCCTGAAACTTTTCATCATAAGAAAACATTGCTAAATTTTTGCGTTTAGCTGCTATATTAGATAGCTTCAAAGTGTTATGAAGATATTAGACGATCTGATTGGATTTGCTGGATGCAAACAAGTGTGGGATAAGGATGGAGATGTACTGTTTGAGAATTCTCACATGAGCTGGTTTTAAATGTGAGTTGTTAATAGTTGAGTTTCGTGAACAATGGGTGACGTTCAAATCTGGAGATGGCGTTGCGAAGGTGACTTGTTATTAAAAATGCATGTAAAAGATGTCTTATGTTAATTACATTTCAAGCTTTTGTTTTAATACAGGTTTTTATATTAATCGTCTGGAGTCAATATTGATTGACATCCAACAAAGTGAAAAAGACTTTAATTATGAAAATAACTAAAGTCTTAAATACTTGATCCTGATTGGTTGAAAAAGAATAAATACCATTCCCTAAATGTTAAGCTGTTTCCCTTTCACTCTTTTAGTTGGTTCCTACTAGAGTCAGACCTGATAAAACAATAAAGTGTATATATATATATATATATATATATATATATATATATATATCTACTCCGCTCTTGTTTAATATCGAGATATACGTTAGACTTTAGCATTGGGGCCTGTGCATCGTCTACTGAAGCTCAGATAGAAGAGTAACAGACTACAGATCTAGAACTTTAGTTAGTCAGGTAAGCCTTAAGATTATATAATATGCTTGAGACACCATAAGACCTCAGTGGAGTAACTTCGCAAGGAAACCTTACTGCCCCAATGCTGCTATCTAGTCTAAGTCTCAACTATATTTCACGAGAGGAGTAGAGAAAGATTCATATACTTTATTGTTACGTGAGGTCTGACTCTGAAGTAACCAGCTAATGAGTGAAAGGGAAGAATATACATGATTTTCATGTGGAAAGAATAAATATATTTTTAACCAATCAGAATCAAATATTTCTGTTTCATTAATATATTTATTTTCCTCTGAATAAATAGTTTTTTTACGTTTGTTTCTGGATGTCCGGGTTGTAGAGTTTTTTGGGTTGTTAATATTTTGAAAAATGGTGAATTGTTTTGCTTTCTTCTCTCTATCTCCTTCTCTCGTTGAAAACATTCGTAGGTAGATTTGTTCTCGGTCGGTTGTTGAAGGCAGTCAAATCTGAAGGAATTAGTTGAACATCAACAACCACAAAGTTATCTATTCCATCAAGTCCTTTGGATCGGCTGGTTCCAAGAATTGTCTTCCTGAACGGCGGGAGTCCATAGACCTTCCATTTCACCAACTGTTCTGTAGAGGTCCGGTGCGTGATGATGCTCTGTTCTTGCTGTGTAGATTGACTAACCCGACTTACCCGATTAGTTAAAAGCGATTTTTTTGTTGTTAAAGTAATTTAGTTTTTTGAAATTTTTAGTGCTACCTGGGTTAGGTGTATGTGGAGTTGTTTAGGTTTTAACAAGTAGTTCGTGAAAAAGATCCTAAGTGCTCACGAAGTTCCTGTTATTCATATTTTCAACTGTTTGTATTGTTGTGGTAATACTTTACAGGTATACTTTACGTTTACCTTCCTGTTGGAAAGACAAAAATTTATTCATGTATAAAGTCGTGTGATCGTGTATTGTTTACTGGGAATGTTAGATGTTAGTAAACGAAAAAATATTTCTCTATGGTTGCCATCCATAAGAATTAAAACAAACAAATGACCAATCGATTCCTGAAACTTTTCATCATAAGAAAACATTGCTAAATTTTTGCGTTTAGCTGCTATATTAGATAGCTTCAAAGTGTTATGAAGATATTAGACGATCTGATTGGATTTGTTGGATGCAAACAAGTGTGGGATAAGGATGGAGATGTACTGTCTGAGAATTCTCACATGAGCTGGTTTTAAATGTGAGTTGTTAATAGTTGAGTTTCGTAAACAATGGGTGACGTTCAAATCTGGAGATGGCGTTGCGAAGGTGACTTGTTATTAAAAATGCATGTAAAAGATGTCTTATGTTAATTACATTTCAAGCTTTTGTTTTAATACAGGTTTTTATATTAATCGTCTGGAGTCAATATTGATTGACATCCAACAAAGTGAAAAAGACTTTAATTATGAAAATAACTAAAGTCTTAAATACTTGATCCTGATTGGTTGAAAAAGAATAAATACCATTCCCTAAATGTTAAGCTGTTTCCCTTTCACTCTTTTAGTTGGTTCCTACTAGAGTCAGACCTGATAAAACAATAAAGTGTATATATATATATATATATATATATATATATATATATATATATATATATATATATATATATATCTACTCCGCTCTTGTTTAATATCGAGATATACGTTAGACTTTAGCATTGGGGCCTGTGCATCGTCTACTGAAGCTCAGATAGAAGAGTAACAGACTACAGATCTAGAACTTTAGTTAGTCAGGTAAGCCTTAAGATTATATAATATGCTTGAGACACCATAAGACCTCAGTGGAGTAACTTCGCAAGGAAACCTTACTCGAGACACGTCTTACCTGGTCTGGTGCGACCTGTTGATTGCATTCAGAACTGAACCACCCAAACCAAATTTTTTTTATTTTTTTATCTTCATAACTGCCGTATTATTAATAACCCAAGAGACTTAGTTTATACATAACGATAAACAATTGGCTACCAGCCATTTACCACAAATGATTACCAGTCATTCACTAACACCATTTACAATCTCTAATGATTGTCCGGATGAAAACCGTGAGATTATTTATAGAATAATAATATACTTGAAGAATAACATCTTCAAAGAAACAAAACATATACTACCGATTAACATCCATAGAAACCATCTGTCTCATTACCTACCGGTAATATTACTAGATTGAGATCTAAATAACCAAAATTATACATTTACTCTCACAGATGAAACAGGAAATAGAAGATCATTTTATAATTTCAACAATGAAACCACATTAGAAAAAAAGTTAAAAATATGCGTGAAAAGACACGAAGACTCGCAAGACAGAAATAAAGTAACAGCAATACCGAGCACAACGTACGAGTTAATAAAACACACCGCGGAATACCTATCGGCAAAAAATTTATCTGGAAAAACAAAACAAACAAGATCAGTTAATGATAGATTTCGCAATGATATAACACAATTTAAAAATTGGTTGACAAGAATTATTGAATTGAAAGCAGAACTCAAAACAACAATAAACGATACAGTTAAAACTGTATCAGAATTTACATTCCTCTTCTGGCTAGATAAAATGGAACATATCGACGAAAAAAGAATAGAATTCGGAGAAAAGAATATAAAAAAGAAATAAAAGGTTTAAAACAAGAGTTACAAAAGCTCTGGGACCCTGATTACTATTCACCAGACTTTGAAAGCTTTCTAAAAGTTAGCTCAGACAGCTTGAATTACTTAATAGGGCTGGATAGTAAGATAACGATCATCGATCAGGGACTATCTGGTTCAACAACATTCAATCATTCAAAAAGCATGACATCAACATCTAGACCGAAAGACATTCAAACAAATACAAGTTTACAAATAAAACAAAAATCAACAATAAAACCTGATAAACCATTGACATCAAACCTATTCGGATTTCAAAAAAATGCAATTGATGATGGAACGTACTTTGAGAAGACAATGAGTGACAGAAGACAATGAGTTAAACTTTGATAAACGGCTACCACCATCAGTAAATCAACGAACAAAAAGAAAGGATCAAGAGCAATCACAAAATTATTATAATAATAAAGAAACAAGTAGCAATACACTAATTAATAACAGAGAAGAACACAACTTTCAACACAATTATCAACACAATTGGGAACAAAACGCTCAAGAGTATAAAGAATTAAAAGATGAAAGAACAACAAAAGTAACAAATCATACAACCAAATTAATAGATAACTTAGAATACAAATTTGCACAATTGAATGAAAATATAGCACGAAAACACGAAGTATTTGGAGTGATGTTTGATAGACTTAACAAAACACTAGAATAGATCAACAGACAAATTAATGTAAGACTAGAAATCAGAGATACTGAAACAAACAGTATACAAAATAATAGACAACCAGAAACTCAACCCGGGAGAACTACTTCAATAACAACAGAAAGAGAAACTACAGTCACGGAACCGCCTCTACCATTCTATAAACAACTGACATCAATGAGTAATAATGAAGAACCACAATTAAAACAAAGCATAAGGAGTGGTTCAGTACCAACAACAATAAGACCATTTGACGGTACAGACCCAGCATACACTGTTGAAGAATACCTAAATAGTATTGTCGCAGCAATGATCTTTAGCAGTGGTATAGAACCAGTAAACAAACCAGGACACCATCAGTGGAAAGTAAAAAGAGCAGCTTTGATCCTACATACACGACAAGGACAAGCTCAAAAATGGTATTCTACCTTACCAAGTGAAACCAAATTGGATTGGGAAACATTTTGTAAAGAATTTTCTGACATGTTAGATTCATAAAAATCAAAACATCAAGCAAAAATAGTAATACAACAATTACAAAAGCATACAAATGAATCACTACGATCACTAGCACTACGCATTGAAACCCTAGTAAAAACAGCAGATTCACTATACGCTGAAAATTATAGAAACAGTGTAATGAATCAAACATTCATTAGATGTTTAGATAATGAATTAAAAACAGCAGCATTGAAAAAACATGCAAACCATAAACAAACACCAAGAGAACTAGAGATGCCATTCAAAACCATAGTCGATAAAATAGATCAAATGGACTTAACGAGATAAATAACAAATAATCACAAAAGACTGTACAAAATCTATGAAAGCACAACAATTATTAATGAAGACAATAAATGAATGTAGAGTGTAATAACATTAATAACCTTAATTAAAATGACTTGGAACAATTCGGAGGTACAATTTGTAATGTACTAAACTGCATTAATAACACTTACGACAGAAAAAATTTCAAGGGAAGAACAAAATTTGCATTACTTTGCAGCTATTGCAGTTCCAATGGACACACCAAGGGAATATGTTTAAAAAGACCAAGAAAACAAAGCATAACCAGACAGAAACTACGATCATTCTACGAACATATGAGAAACAACCAAAACTTACCGAACAGACAAATTGACTCAAATAATGCAAATGGACGACAACTACCTTCTACATCACCAGTTTATAACAATTCACGAGGCAGAACACCATATAGATCAAAATCGGATACTAAAATAGATACGAAACGGATACTACATTAGATCCAACAGTAGAGACAACCGAAACTATCAAAGGATCTCGAAATTACAATAGAAGTAACAACGATAGAAGCATAAGCTACAACAGAAATAATTGCAACAGAAGCACAAAAATCAGCTATACCAGAATTATTAATTATAATAGATAATAATAGATCTAATTCCCTGTATACCAATTGTAGTAACTCAAGACAAATTTCACCATATAATAGAAATAATAGTAGTAACAATAGTAATAATAGCAACAGACAAAGACAATATAGCAGAGATTCAACTGGAAATGATAGATATAGACAAAGATCAAATAGAAATAATAGTAGATACCACTCAAACAATTATAATAAAGATAATAGAAAAAGTTCATCAAAAAGAGATCAAAATAACCGATATTGTTCAAGAGACAGAAATAACGATAGAACCACTAACAACAACCATAATATAAGTAGAGTAAACAATGTAGATATACACACACAAAACGATGACCCACCGGTAATCGATGAACACGAATACACATCAGAATCTTCAAACGAAGATCAAGAAATTCTGGATAAATTCTACAATGCAAACGAGGATACATGCAATAGTATAATGAATAAATTAGAAAGCAACCCAACTTGGATACTACCGATGTATCAGTGTACTAAACTAGAACAATAATTCACTAAACAAAAACCAATTTTAGAAATTGATTTCCTCTAAGATTCAGGAGCAACATTAAATTTATTAATTGAGGATGCATGGAATGAAATAAAATACAACAATCCGGAAATACACCTCGAAAAAGCCAATAAAACACTTACAGCACCAAACAATACAAAAATAGGAACAATTGGCACAGTAACACTCAATTTAACCCCGAAAAGATTAACAAACGGTAGAAATAAACAACCCTTCATTATCTACTTTTACGTAACACAATGTAACAATAATATCCTGGGAACTCCAGTCTTCAAAGATCATATAGAAACGATAAACGTGAATACAAACAAATTAACCATCAACACAAATACAATTATGGGTAACAATTTTATTTTCTTCATGAGTAGTACAAAAGGCTACACATACTATTCTCGAATCTACCCGATTTTCAACAAAGAACCAATTTATTTCGAAAGTAACCATCATAAATGTGTAACCTTTCCAATACCTATACTCCAACGAATGGAAAAATCTAATGTAAAACCAATTTACGGATCACGATCTCAATAGACCTCTTCTCAGCATTGTACTATTTAACATATGAAAACGAAAACGACATAAATGAAATTTTGATTATACAACAAAGCGACAAGATCGAACAAGTGGCAACATTTGAAAGAAAACCTAATTTTAAATGCAAATTTAATAATAACAAATATACAAAAATAGAAAAAGAATTCATTCAAACGTTTGACTTCCAACATTCCCATTTAACACAAGAACAATTTGAAACAGTAGTAACAATCATAATTAGGTACAAACAAGTTTATGCAACAACAAAGTTTGATGTAGGAAAAACAAAAATTAAATTAAACCTACCAAAGAAAAAGGATGCTATTTTCAAAAAACAAAGAATCAGTAAAGTACCAATGCATCTCAAAGAAAGAAACCAGAAACCGCTAGACGTCTTAAAAAAGTATGACATCTTTGCACCAGTAAATAGAGAACAACTATGAACAGGAAATACATTCACAAACCCAGTAATCATATTAAGAAAAAGCGAATGATTAAAAATTGTTCTAGAAGCTAGATACCTAAATAGCATGATAGACGACTCAAAATGTAACTGGTCAATCGAACCAGTTGACGTAGCTTTGACCAGAATAAATGGAACAATATTCACAACAACAGATCTAAATAGTGCGTATAACCAAATACCACTGGATGAACAATCAATGAGATACACTCATTTTACAATAGACAATGAACAATATTGCTTCAAACGACTATTCTATAGAATATCGATAGACCCAGCAGCCTTTGCTTTGATTTTAACCCACTTCCTCTACCCCTTAATCCAAAAAGGAACCGTGATAACCTACGTAGATGATATCTTCATACAGACTAACTCATAAGAACAAATGTATAAAACATTACAAGAATATCATAAAATACTACAGAAAGATAACCCTAAAGCAGCACCTGAAAAAACATATTCCTTGTTGAAAAAAGTCAAATTTCTTGGTCACATCATAGAAGACAAAAAATTAAAACCACTTACTTCAAGAATTGATGGTTTTCAAAAACTAGAACCACCAACAAGTATGAAAGCATTACAACGCTACCTTGGAACAATTAATTTTTTTGCAAAGTGTGTTTACGGCATGCAACCATTAATACAACCATTGTACAACCTTTTACATAAAGAAACCGATTTCAAATGGACAAAGGAACATCAAAAAATTTTCGACGAAATGAAAAGAACAATAACACATAACCTGGAAATAACAATGCCTGATACAACAAAACCATTCTACATACTAACAGATGCTTCGAATACAAGTATTGGAGCAGCCTCATTACAAAAACATCCAACTGAAAAGAAAATGAAATCGAGATTATTTACACCCAGATTATTTACACCGATAGAAATGCGACTCTCAACACTAATTACAGAGTGCTCAGCAATAATATTTGATCTGACAGAATTTGAATTCTTACTCACAGGCTCAAGCAACCCAATTGTATTATTTTGCAGACCATAAACCAGCATTTATCTATTTACGCAGAAAAACAAACCAAACCATAGAATATATAGATTCCAGTTAATCCTAATGAAATTCCCAAATTTACATATGATTTGGACAGAAGGAAAGAACCTAGCCTTACCTGATCTTTTGAGCAGAACAATTGATAAAGAACATTTCACTAAATCACGAGATATAACAGTAGAAATTCCCAATAACATCAAATTTTTCTTTGCGAAGACTCCTTTTGCAACGACCTCGATTGCAAAAATAGCATTTGTAATAACACAAATGACGAAAATTCAAAAAAAATACACTATCCTGTATTAGCCAATTTACAAACCAACTAATTCGAAATAAACATCGATAAAAATGAATACCACCCAGTTTCATTTGAAAAGTACAATACAGAAACAAAAACAAATTTAATACCTAAAAATGAACCGAAAGTGAAAAAATGGCAACTACCAATAGTAAGATGACCTAATAATTGAGAAAAATCAGAAAAGACCATACGCAACACACCATGAAGATGATTACCTCAGACTAATAAATAATATCAAAACGCAACAAAAACAAATTACGAAATTGTGAAAATAACAGACATTTTCTATAATGAAAAACGAAGATAACAGAAGATCTGATAAAAGAGAAACACACATTTTGGACCCAGTTCCTCACAAGATAAAAATGTGGAAAAAAACATAACATAAAAACCACATTTAGTAACAATAGACATTAGAGGAAAGAAAGGATTATTTGCCTACTTTCGAAAGTTCAAATCAATCATAATTGATGAGAAGTCTGGAATAATTAAAATCATCATTAGCATACACAAAAAATCAATAATCAGAATTTGTTTACCACTGACACTATTACTCAGTGCATTCTATGAAAACCATTGCCTTGACCTAGTAGGTCATACAGGCCTCGAAAAAACAAAACGGTACAAAATGGAACAAAAAAATTATTTTTCAAATATTAACACTTCGATCAAGATATTAATAGCTGATTGCATTCAATGTCAAACAAATAAAGTGTTTGCGAACACAAAAACAAAAAGCACAAGAACAATTAGCAACAACGAAAACATATTTCAATGAAATGATAATGGTTGATACAAAGCGACCTATCAGTTCAACATCCGAAGGAAATAATTAAATATTTGTAATAGTTGATGCATTTTCACACTACGTAACGATAATGTGTGCATCAAAAAACAACTCATATTATGCCTTCACCGCATTATTTGAACATTGGTTGATGAAGTTCGGATTACCCGAAGAAATACGATCAGACAACGGATCAGAATATATTTACACAGAATTGACACATTTATGCAATAATTTCGAAATCAAAATCAAACCAAGCACAACCTATGCAGCATGAACAAATGGATTAGTAGAAGGAACAAAGAGAATATTTGGACAATTTATCAGAACATTATTGAATGAAAAATATAACAATTGGTCAAGGAATGGAAAATTCTTTCTTTATGCATAAAACACACAATATCAAACACGATTAGGCATGTCAGCGTATGAAATTGTTTTTAACCAGAAATCACGAAAACCAACAAAGACAACAAAGATAAAACTTGGAACAACAACAGATGAGATTGGAAATTGCAAACCAACAGAGACAAGTGCATGCAATACACAACCAACGCATACTCATTTAGAGAAACAATTTAATCACCCAAAAATCGCAAAACTACAAAAAGGAACATTCGTTAAATGGTTTTTTGACAAAGAGAAACATTACAACGAGACCTATCACACAATAACAAAAATTCTTCAAAACCGAAAAAAGTTAGCAGATGAAATGAATCTTAGATTCAGAACAGCCAAACCACTGGAGAAAAACACATTTGTATTATTCACAAATCAACAGCAATTTTGTGGATTTTCAAAGAACTTATTACCACTGAAAACAAGACCTTATCTAATAATAGATAAACCCACGGAAACAACGTATATACTAACAAATATTAATAAAGAACATATAACAATACACAGAAATCACATCGTACCGTATTATCCTAAAGAAAAACATATGAAACTAGAACTACAAAATTATCTCTTTACTGACGAAATCCCGACACTGAAACAACCGAATATACCTGGTAGGCGAAAATCAGATATACGACAGACAGAAAACACTGATTATACCCATACATACAATCTTCGAAAAAGAAAGATAAAATTGACCTAATTAATTTAATTAAACTTACAAAAAAACAACAATGTATTTTTAATAACTAGTTGAGATACTATTATGAATAGTTGAAATACTATTATGAAATACTGTTATACCTATTATATATAAATCATTATACATAAATTGTAATTCTGTTATACCGAACAAATGCTCTCAGAATCTATTATTTAAGAATCTACAATCCCTGACTATTCTCTTTGTGGGAAATCCAGTATCCTACTATTCTACGTATGGGCAACACAGTAATCTACTACTACGGACCTGACCTATAAAAAGTTAAATAACCTATCCATAAACGAAATATTGCTGAATTACACAATTCACTATATTAAACCTTATTGACTTAAAATGTTCCATCTCTACCCACATTAATAGAAAAGCCTAACCCGAACCAAACCGTACACCCCCACTCCCCCTAACCGTTGAAGCAGAATGCAAAATCAAATATATTAAATGGAACACACAATAATATAAAACAGCTAAATAAAAGATATAAATAAACTAAAAAGTGTTAATCACAAACCTAACCACTTACCTCTAAAATGAATTTAAACTGTAATACCAAAAAAGAAAATTAGTAATAGTATGTTTCATTTCTCAAATATCAATTTCAATCTGATAAATCTCAATGCTGATCTGATAAACAACCCTTCTGGTAATAACAGAGCAGATCAAAACAAAATTCCTGTCTAAAATCGTACTCAAAAGAGTTTTTATATTTTCAACACATAATCAAGTAATTTTATCAATCTGACAACAAATTGACTCAACGGGCAATTACCACCAACATCAGGTAAACTGAATTATTTCAATTTTTTCTATAACCTGTTGAATCATCATTATAGCCAACATTGCTATGAACCACGACTTATGCTATCTGTTAAAGAGTTTATGAAAACTTTAAATAAGAACCAATTTGTTTTAAAAAATAATTTTACAAACCAGAATTACCCAAATAACTGTCACATACATTTTGATGACGATAGTCTAAAAGTAACGAACTGTAGAGTCTCAACAAAAGAGTACTCATTCATAATTGACGGAACAACCGAATATGGACACGAAGTAAAACTTTTTTGGGGAGATAACGTTTTGAAATATTAAAAAACACAGAACCGTGTGAAGAAACAATAACTGAAATCAAAAAATTGAGACAACAAATAGATGGCGAAAAGTTTATCAATCTAAACGATTTACACACATTTTTTATTGTAGTCTCTGAAAAAAGCAAAAGAACTATCAGAAGATTAAATGGTTCCAATCATAATAATAGTAATTTACAAATACAGATAATCAAATCAATCAAACTTTCCAGTTTTTAAAGCAGTGTCCGCAGAACAGTATAACAATTGCGGCTCAGTTGAGTGTCAGTTACACAGGTAAATAACTGTCACTCTTCAGTGAAGCATTGTGCTGACCTGTTCGCATTAACCTTTGTTTTAGTAAAAAAAAATAATCAAACACACACACCAAGTCGATAACACTAATTTATCACTTATCTCACACATGATACTCATACGACATTAGTCACATCACTGTTTATATCCATCACCTAGAAATAGATTCTATAATAGAAACTAACCAATAAACTTCAGTTTCAAAGATTAATATCTACGGCATATTAGTTGCAACATACCTAATACCATCAAAAATCATTTTCTATCTCACCATATTTTTAGTACCTTGTATAGTAGTAATCTCAACATACCTAGCATTAGTAACCATAAACGAAGTAATGAGACATCGTAAGGTCATTTACGCAAGCCTACCAGTACAATGAAACTGATGAAAGAAATACACCCAGACATATATCACATTTGTAAACGTAATACAGATATAATTGAATTAGAATTATTCGAGTTTGTGAAAATAACATTTCTAAAATATTTCTTCCTCCGGAATGTGTTTGAATCTGATTGACTATTTCTTTAACCCATAAAATAAATACAAAATACAATATTCACAATTGATCCAAGTTCAGATATAGAAGAATCCCTCTACTATTTGCTACATTCTCAGAAATTCTACTTAGAAATCGGCTTTCCCGAAAACACATAGTTATACGGCAACGTGATAAAATTTCAATTAAATCTAAGACTAACAAACAACGAATTTTGGATATCAAATTTAGGTGCACAAACACAAGAAACAGTACAGACACTGACACCACTAATCATATCGCACCCCCTTTTGTACAACTTCAAACACAAGGACCTAGTTCAGAAGCTTAATTATAATTCAGAAAAAGTGCGTCACCAAATAATAATAATAATAATACCAACCAAGAAAGACCACGCCATACCGAAGTAACAGAATTATCAAACATACCAACATTACCAGAATTTGATGACAGTCTGAACCTAGGTAACGAAAACCCGTACACGGTACGGCGAGATCATCCTCAAAGGAGAGAATTAAGACGAGCACAACGCAGTTCATCTCTCTCTTTCCCAACACAAACCCCAACATTAGCTTAACACGGATCAACAGATATAGACTCTAACGAGATAAGACCAATACAGGCCGGAAGGTCAAAACCACCAAGTAGAACAGGAACACCTACAATTCAAAATTTTAGTTTTAACTCACCAAGTGATATATCAATTAATAGTACTATACACACACCAAATTCCTCTGAATTGAGAGAAAACCCGTTCTTACCACCAACATTCCAACAACGAAAAGATTTTAATTTTGTACAAGAACATTTTCGAGTACAAACAATACAATCACCAAATAGTTCACTTTGGTCGGCAATATCACCAAATTCAGCATTAAGCAGTAATGTTGCTACACCTCAAAGAGTAACCAATACATCAACAGCAGAAACATCTAGTAACATATCACGCAATCAATTAAACCTATCGAATTCTTTAACACCACCACGAAACACCATTCTATCCCCATCATCCTTTATTCCTAAAATAAGATTACCATCTAATCATCCAGATAGAACTCGAGCAACACCAGTATACAACCCTAATCAACCAACTAGAGGTAGAAATTCCGAACAAACATATATCTTTGCCTTAGATCATAAGATTTGAAACCCTCCACCGCCCTATTGCGGACCCACTAATCTAGGAGACACACTTACGAATTGGTCAAGAAGTCGCCTATTAAACACATTAAGTTAACATCAAGACAACGTAACGCAGCACTCAACTTTTGTGAGCAACACCAAGCTTAGAACTAAAATTCAACGCAACAATAAAATACGACACAATTTTTAACCATCCATTTCACGCGACAACACCATCCATAATAACTACAACAACACCAGCACCATTTTTTTGTACGAAATTCATCTATAAATTTGACAGATATACTAAACAAACACTAGGATTTACATCATTTTATAATCCACAAATCCACAACAGGATTATCGTACACATGTCGCATCAACTAAAAGCCATAATTACCCAAAGAAATTCGATCAGACAACGGATCAGAATATATTTACACAGAATTGACACATTTATGCAATATTTTCAAACCATTCACAACCTATGCACCATGAACAAATGGATTAGTAGAAGGAACAAAGAGAATAATTGGACAATTTATCAGAACATTATTGAATGAAAAATATAATAATTGGTCAAGGAATGCAAAATTCTTTCCTTATGCATAAAACACACAATATCAAACACGATTAGGCATGTCAGCGTATGAAGTTGTTTTTAACCAGAAACCACGAAAACCAACAAAGACAACAAAGATAAAACTTGGAACAACAACAAATGAGATTGGAAATTGCAAACCAACAGAGACAAGTGCATGCAATACACATCCAACGCATACTCATTTAGAGAAACAATTTAATCACCCAAAAATCGCAAAACTACAAAGAGGAACATTCGTTAAATGGTTTCTTGACAAAGAGAAACATTACAACGAGACCTATCATACAATAACAAAAATTCTTCAAAACCGAAAAAAGTTAGCAGATGAAATGAATCTTAGATTCAGAACAGCCAAACCACTGGAGAAAAATACATTTGTATTGTTAACAAATCAACAACAAGTTTATGGAGTTTCAAAGAAGTTATTACCACTGAAAACAAGACCTTATCTAATAATAGATAAACCCACGGAAACAACGTATATACTAAAGAATAATAATAAAGAACATATAACAATACATCGAAATCACATCGTACCGTATAATCCTAAAGAAAAACATATGAAACTAGAACTACAAAATTATCTCCTTACTGACGAAATCCCGACACTGAAACAACCGAATATACCTGGTAGGCGAAAAACAGATATACGACAGACAGAAAACACTGATTATACCCATACATACAATCTTCGAAAAAGAAAGATAAAATTAACCTAATTAATTTAAATAAACTTACAAACAAAAAACAAAGTATTTTTAATAACTAGTTGAGATACTATTATGAATAGTTGAAATACTATTATGAAATACTGTTATAAAATCAGTTGAAAGCCTATTATAAATAAATCATTATAAATAAATTGTAATTCTGTTATACCGAACAAATACTCTCCGAATCTATTATTTAAGAATCTACAATCCCTGACTATTCTCTTTGTGGGAAATCTCTTTGTGGGAAATCCAGTATCCTACTATTCTACGTATGGGCAACACAGTAATCTACTACTACGGACCTGACCTATATAAAATTTAAATAACCTATCCATAAACGAAATATTGCTCAATTACACAATTCACTATATTAAACCTTATTGACTTAAAATGTTCCATCTCTACCCACATCAATAGAAAAGCCTAACCCGAACCAAACCGTACACCCCCACTCCCCCTAACCGTTGAAGCAGAATCAAATATATTAAATGGAACACACAATAATATAAAACAGCTAAATAAAAGATATAAATAAACTAAAAAGTGTTAATCACAATCCTAACCACTTACCTCTAAAATGAATTTAAACTGTAATACCAAAAAATAAAATTAGTAATAGTATGTTTCATTTCTCAAATATCAATTTCAATCTGATAAATCTCAATCCTGATCTGGTAAACAACCTTTCTGGTAATAACAGAACAGATCAAAACAAAATTCCTGTCTAAAATCGTACTCAAATGAGTTTTTATATTTTCAACACATAATCAAGTAATTTTATCAATCTGACAACAAATTGACTCAACGGGCAATTACCAGCAACATCAGGTAAACTGAATTATTTCAATTTTTTCTATAACCTGTTGAATCATCATTATAGCCAACATTGCTATGAACCACGACTTATGCTATCTGTTAAAGAGTTTATGAAAACTTTAAATAAGAACCAATTTGTTTTAAAAAATAATTTTACAAACCAGAATTACCCAAATAACTGTCACATACATTTTGACGACGATAGTCTAAAAATAACGAACTGTAGAGTCTCAACAAAAGAGTACTCATTCATAATTGACGGAACAACCGAATCTGGACACGAAGTAAAACTTTTTTGGGGAGATAACGTTTTGAAATATTGAAAAACACAGAACCGTGTGAAGAAACAATAACTGAAATCAAAAAATTGAAACAGCAAATAGATGGCGAAAAGTTTATCAATCTAAACGATTTACACACATTTTTTATTGTAGTCTCTGAAAAAAGCAAAAGAAGATTAAATGGTTCCAATCATAATAATAGTAATTTACAAATACAGATAATGAAATCAATCAAACTTTCCAGTTTTTATAGCAGTGTCTGCAGAACAGTATAACAATTGCGGCTCAGTTGAGTGTCAGTTACACAGGTAAATAACTGTGACTCTTCAATGAAGCATTGTGCTGACCTGTTCGCATTAACCTTTGTTTTAGTAAAAAAAAATAATCAAACACACACACCAAGTCGATAACACTAATTTATCACTTATCTCACACATGATACTCATACGACATTAGTCACATCATTGTTTATATCCATCACCTAGAAATAGATTCTATAATAGAAACTAACCAATAAACTTCAGTTTCAAAGATTAATATCTACGGCATATTAGTTGCAACATACCTAATACTATCAAAAATCATTTTCTATCTCACCATATTTTTAGTACCTTGTATAGTAGTAATCTCAACATACCTAGCATTAGTAACCATAAACGAAGTAATTAGACATCGTAGGGTCATTTACGCAAGCCCACCAGTACAATGAAACTGACGAAAGAAATACACCCAGACATATATCACATTTGTAAACGTAATACAGATATAATTGAATTAGAATTATTCGAGTTTGTGAAAATAACATTTCTAAAATATTTCTTCCTCCGGAATGAGTTTGAATCTGATTGACTAGTTCTTTAACCCATAAAATAAATACAAAATAGAATATTCACAATTGATCCAAGTTCAGATATAGAAGAATCCCTCTACTATTTGTTACATTCTCAGAAATTCTACTTAGAAATCGGCTTTCCCGAAAACACATAGTTATACGGCAACGTGATAAATTTTCAACTAAATCTAAGACTAACAAACAACGAATTTTTGATATCAAATTTAAGTGCACAAACACAAGAACCAGTACAGAAACTGACACCACTAATCATAATCGCACCACCTTTTGTACAACTTCCAACACAAGGACCTAGTTCAGAAGCTTAATTATAATTCAGAAAAAGTGTGTCATCAAATAATAATAATAATAATAATAATAATAATAATAATAATAATAATAATAATACCAACCAGGAAAGACCACACCATACCGAAGTAACAGATATATCAAACATACCAACATTACCAGAAGTTGATGACAGTCTGAACCTAGGTAAAGAAAACCCGTACACGATACCGCGAGATCATCCTCAAAGGAGAGAATTAATACGAGCACGACGCAGTTCATCTCTCTCTTTCCCAACACAAACCCCAACATTAGTTTCACACGGATCAACAGATATAGACTCTAACGAGATAAGACCAATACAGGCCGGAAGGTCAAAAGTAGAACAGGAACACCTACAATTCAAAATTTTAGCTTTAACTCACCAAGTGATATATCAATTAATAGTACTATACACACACCAAATTCCTCTGAATTGAGAGGAAACCCGTTCTTACCACCAACATTCCAACAACGAAAAGATTTTAATTTTGTACAAGAACATTTTCGAGTACAAACAATACAATCACCAAAAAGTTCACTTTGGTCGGCAACATCACCAAATTCAGCATTAAGCAGTAATGTTGCTACACCTCAAAGAGTAACCAATACATCAACAGCAGAAACATCTAGTAACATATCACGCAATCAATTAAACCTATCGAATTCTTTAACACCACCACGAAATACCATTCTATCCCCATCATCCTTTATTCCTAAAATAAGATTACCATCTAATCATCCAGATAGAACTCGAGCAACACCAGTATACAACCCTAATCAACCAACTAGAGGTAGAAATTCCGAACAAACATATATCTTTGCCTTAGATCATAAGATTTGAAACCCTCCACCGCCCTATTGCGGACCCACTAATCTAGGAGACACACTTACGAATTGGTCAAGAAGTCGCCTATTAAACACATTAAGTTAACATCAAGACAACGTAACGCAGCACTCAACTTTTGTGAGCAACACCAAGCTTAGAACTAAAATTCAACGCAACAATAAAATACGACACAATTTTTAACCATCCATTTCACGCGACAACACCATCCATAATAACTACAACAACACCAGCACCATTTTTTTGTACGAAATTCATCTATAAATTTGACAGATATACTAAACAAACACTAGGATTTGCATCAATTTATAATCCACAAACAGGATTATCGTACACATGTCGCATCAACAAAAAGCCATAATATTAGTTTTAACATTAACATTACTATACATCTATCTAAAGATTAGTAAGACTAGAAAGACTAAAGTAAGACTAGAAAACATATTACATCAACGTGTTAAAGAACGTATAAATGAACGTATGACGGAACGTATAAAGAATCATCATAGAAACAAAAATCATACTACAAATCATCATTGGAACAAAAACCAGACTACAAATTATAAACGACCAGTAATTCATTATGAAACAAAAATCAAAGAACTTGAAGAGTTCACAAACATTACAGATTATGAAGCAATGTGGGTCATAGCTATAGACAAATGGACACGTAATTGGAATTTTTATAGAGAACAATTAACGGACAGTATATTATCGAAATTCTCTATAAACCCAAAAAGAAAACGACGACAAACAAATTTAGAGTTAAAAGAACTAACAAGTCAAAACGCAAATGGTTCAGCAACAGGACCACAAGACACCTTCATAGAACATTACGACTGTGACGTCAACAAATTCAGTAGCGTCAAATATTATGAATTGAACAAAATTAACACATGTAAATTTAAACCATTAGACTTAGAAATGAAAAGAACTGAAGTAAAATTACTATCTGAAGCAAGAGCAGTTGAAATAAAACCATTCGCTGTAGCAGGAACAATAAAAGAAAGGGTAGAATGGTGTTCACAGCACACCAACTACATCAGAGCTAATAGACCAAGCTATTTTTTTTTCAGATGCAAGAAGAATAAAAATACTAGACACAGACGGAGTAAGAAACGAACTCGCTAGAATCAACTTCTTAAAAAATACAAGATATAAACCAACAAACTGTAACATTTCATTTAATTACTTAGACTACCCACAATTAGAGAAAAGACTAGAAGAAGGTCAAGGGAGAATTCAATTCGACATAAGTACACCTATGGTACCACCATATGGATGAATAGTCTATGACTATACAAACTCCATGTGGATACCTACCGCAGCTATAAATCCACAATCACAATGTCTCAAAGGACGAAGAAAACAAAACCGAGTTGATATCTTTGACTGGACTCTCGAGGCTGAAGAAATGTCATTCATACTCAACTTAGAAACAGAAGAATTATCGTTATTAGGAACAAAACTACAATGCGACCTTCAAAAAGAAGAATGTCGACCGACACCCTTATCAAAAGCAACAATTGTTTGGGAACCACAAACACATTGTCAACTGTTTGAACCCATTAGATTGGATGCATTTATGGTAAAATATCAAATACGTTATTGGATCAAAACAAATGCAGAATGGACAACCGTCCAAGAACACGACTCAACAAAAAAGACCATAATGAATGACACCAAATCTAAAATAGCCACTAGATTCGAAGTATACTCAACAATCGAACGTGTGTGTGGCTCACCCAGACCAATTCACAAAACAGATTACGACGATATTTACATATTATACAAATACAGATTCGACTTGAATACCGGAAAATAAATAACGAAACAGAAAGATAAATTTGAAAACAAAAAGTTTATAAAAATAAAACCGAAATCAATAACCTCAGATCACACACGATATGAAGACGAAGAAAATAAACATTTTAAATATTTTTGTAAACTAAATTACACATATGAACATGAAATTGGACATATATATGAGTAACATGTACTCCACCCAAATTTATAAATAATAGAATTTTACTCGAAAATCTGCGAACAAGAAATCTCAGACAATTAACTTTAACGCAAGTAGAGAAATACACCACTATTTGGATATATCTTAACACGAGATAGATCGATATTTGTTAAACAAGAAGGAGTGAATGTAATGAAAATGTACAAATGTGCATAAAAGTCATCACCACTATATGTACCACAAAACCGAGAATGTTGTGACAAAATACCAATACTATATAAAAACAGAGTACAATACGTACATCAACTAACCAGACAAACCTACCTTTGGGCAAAGAAAGTTCCATGTTCACATAGCAACTTTGACAAACTAATTTCGATAGACACTGAAGCAACTGCTAGATAACACCATATCTAGTAAATGTAGAAATCAAATTAAATACTATATCACCAGAAGAAATTGAGCTAGAAATTATGTTCAGTAAAGCTAGTTTAATCGAAAGCGGCATATGTAGTAAAGAACAATTAGTACAAGAACGACAGAGAGATTTACTACAAGAATATATGAGAGACCGAGAAAAACCATTACAAGAGGCAACCTCAGCTAACGCACAAAAAACTTTTGGAACTAGAACAAATAGGACTCTTAGAAACCTACAAGAGTTACGAAAAGTCAGTCGAATGGCTAAAAGACCTAAATATTAATGGATACAATTTCCAAATTGACCAACCAAGCGTAAACTGGAAAGAAATCTTTGACGGTGAATGGTTAAAAGACCAAATAATAACCATATTTGGTTGGCCATGGTATATACGCGAAAAAATGGCCATATTATACGCAATGCTAATTATGCTTTTATTAATAGCAAACCTCATCAAAAAATTTTATAACGCATTCGCTATCCATAGAGCAATTGGAAAACAAGCAAGCATAACAAAAATATTACTAACAGAAAAATTTGGAATATTTTCACAGACATTAACACAATTCGTAGCTCAAATACAAGAAGATGAAAACAATTACAGTGACCGTAACAATACAAATAATGATAATAAAAATTATAGACCAAGAAAAACAAAGAAAAAATTTCGTAGACACTCTACTGACTTACCACATATAATATATCACAATGATAACGATGAACCAACAGACATCTATGTCGACACGAATTATAAGCATTAAAAAACCACCATTAGACGAACAGAAAATAGTCTACAACTACGAACTATAGAATCAATGAAAAAACAAAAACCACCTTTATCTGAAAGAAAATACATTCATGAACCGCTTAGAGCAGAACCATTAATTTTAATATCAGAAAATGACACAACAGATGAACAAATGAAATCATCATCAGGTCAGTTAATAATACCACCTCCAGCATATCAATGCTTAGGAACACAAACATCACCTAGTGCACCACAACTACAACAACAGACATCACAATATCATGGCAAAATAAAACAATATGAAATACCACAAACAAAACAACCTACAGCATGTGAAATACCACAACCTACTACAACTAACCAAAAACCTTGATCCCTACAGTGAAACTTATGGGAATACAAAACCCACCACCTCCATACTTTGGACAATTGGAAATCACTGCGAACAAAATGCATAACCGCAGTCATAGCCTAGATGTAATAAACAATGAAGATCAACCACATACAAATGAAGTAACATTTTACGATACACATTCCACAGACACCTACGACGTATAATATATGAACAACAGGTAATAACATGTAACATTCGCAAACAAATAAATAACTAAAGAACAAGTCATTAACAATGTCACTCATGTCACTCATGTCACCTAAAATGTCACCTAGAACGATTTTAATTATATGCCATCTATCATTCATAATATTCATACCTATTGTTCATATATTCTGTATCTAGCATTCAGTATTGTGAGAATACTCAGCAATAACCATCTAACATCTCCTATCAAACTATATCTTTGTAGAATAATCTAACCGTTCAATAACCAACAACCATTTGATACGTACAAACATTCCAATTGATACGTACAAACATTCAACCTTTTAATGATGTACAACCGTTCAACCATTTGATGTGTACAACCATTTAACCTGTAACGATTCAACATCTACTATACTCGACATGTATAACCAACGTGTATAACCTCCCCATCCATGAATAATCATGTATGACACGTTATCAAGCATAACATGTATCTCTAACCATGTACGACCTGTAACAATAACCATAACCATCTATTTATAATCGTAAAAACACATGTACCATTTATGATAAAGGTCATAACAAGTACCCACGTATAACCCATGTATAACCCAAACATAATCTACCCCGCCCTTTTAGCCTGTTTACAACCATCAAAATTATTATTGACTAAAACATAATAAACTTGTCAACAGTAACAATAATCGTAATTCTGGAGATTGCTATAACAGTAGATTATGGAGTACACATAGAATATACATAGATCTAAAAAAGAGTAAAAACTGACAACATCACATTATTCTGATGCTAGAAAGCTTTAAATGTTTAAACATTTCGCATGCTTTAGCAATGGCATCAATAATGGAAGACGAAGCTGACTCAACTCTCAGCTACGATGTTGAAGAGGGAAGATTGGGCTCGGGACGTTCCAGCCCTAGAACCATCCAAGAAAATGCGGCAGAATGTAGTTCACAGACGGACGACTACAACGAAACCATGACGACAATGCGAGTAGAAGTTAACAATGATTCCACACCTGAACAACAGAGCCAGACAGCACTCAACCAACCAACACCGTTGGAAATCGCATGAATAATTCCGGAACGTACTGTACGACCAAAAGCGTCAGATGTAAGAAAACTTAGAATCCTTTCGGACCAGAAAAAATAACTGATCAAACCAAACAGATATGCCTGAAACACAGAACAAAAACATACCTAGCTACCAAAACAGTAGACCAGTAAAAAATCATTCACATCAAAGTGTAACATACGCATCACCACTGATGCCAATACACCCACCTCCAGTTAGACAACCACCACCAATTGACGACATTACTAACAATCATCACAGAATGCAGCAACGTGCACAACAACAATGATTTGAACGGAACTCGGCTCACATAAGAGTGAACAACCTTAGATTTCCGTATGCGGTAACACCCCGCAGTAATAACAGAAGTCGTTCTTCCACAAATTCTTCCACGAATGAACAATCGCCAACACAAACTGTTAGCGAAACAATTTGGTTCGCAGAAATGGATCCACGAACTTTAAGTAACCCTTACAGTAGTGACTAAAATCCACTACTCTCCTACAGAAATTGGGCAGATATGCCATTTGATTCCAAGATGTATAATTTTGTGATAGCACCGCTTCACAATCGAAAAGACCGAGTGTCGGAAAATTTTCCACCCTTGCCATCAGAGAACACAAATACAGTAAAAAAGTACCAAAAATATGGGAAGAGACAAACTACATCAGGCCTCTTACCCATACTAATGCAATTTTATAGTCTGACAGAACGATTTTTATACGATTACGACTATGAATTCAAGATACCATTAGTATGTACGTTTGACAATCTAGTGGCCATAGCGTCACAAGATCTATCGGCATACAGTGTCTTTGATCACGATTTATTTCTACTTTTTACATCCAACACCCAAGGATGTCCAAAACACCAATTATCGTGTTCATGAAACGAAACTGGTTCATAATTTAATATATTATACTTTTTTCCGAGATAAAGCGAACTATACTGAAAAAAGTTACATACATATAAACGATGAACTGACTTCACCCTACTTTCTTAACTACGGTTACAAACCTAAAGGCGACTATACAACAGGAACACTAAGAAACTTCGATCCTATAAAGAACTATTACATTTTTCAACCGTATTATGCACCTGAAAAAACATTGATAATACCACTAGAAGCACTTGAACCCTGCGAAGAGTACCAGACGTACCACCTAGAAGGAAGTGTTACAAACCAAGTCTTCCTTAACAGAGTCGAATTTCATACTGCACGAACAACAACCGATTTACAAAAAGAAATTCGAAAAGCCGTAAAAGCTTCAATTACGCACATCAGCTTTGACAAATAAACCGATATGCTAGCAGACGTACTATCAAAAGATGATCACTTCATGAATGAGTATAACAGATACAACCGCACTAATCACCCAGATCAAACGGACATATTAAAAAGAACAAATAATAACTGTTTAAGCGTATCCCTCATCCTGGAATAACCACTCTCTATGTTGATGTTAAATCTTCATTGTATTTTGTTCAATGACTCCTATTTAGGTGTAAATTATACCTCCAGTGTACTCTAGTATACCAGTATTCTAACATTCTTACTGCTACCCATTATTTTCGCTATCCATTGTAATGGTTACACAAACTATACATCTAATAGTTAATAACTCTATTCCTTAAGCATCATTCAGAATACATTATTAATGGATGCTATTTTCGTTTATTTTAAATGTTCCTGAAAACTATCACTCAAACCTCTGATTGTACATGTATATATGCAAAGCTTTCACATAGTTAGATACATGCAATAACATGTATTTTTGTAAATAAGAATAGTAAAATAGAAAAAGTACCTGATATTCATCATTGAAAACAAATGGAATTTGAAGATTTAACATCTAGAAATGAACAATGGATAATAACTAAACTAGGAACGATCATCGATAACAATTGCACACTACACACTATACTGTGTAAAACATAGTGTACAACATACACTATACTAGTTGTATAACAGGTAACAAACAAAATTACACATAACGTATACAAGTGACATTGAGTCATAACATGAAAAAGATATCAAAATCAGAATGTGATATAACAACCATAACAAAGAAATTCCGAAACCTTGACACACAGCTGTGTTTAAAAACAATGTTGTAGAACAATCTATTTAATTTTTAAAAATATACAAAAGACTATATCTAATAGATATGTGAGAATAACAATACCATCGATTCGAAAATTTCAATTCCCAAATAACTTTTTATAACAAATAGAAAAAACCTTTTTTAACTCATCTGTAATCAATGACTACATATTCAGACCCGACCTGACCATTAATCACAAAACACATGTGATCACAGAACACATGTAACTTAAGCACATGTAGTTATTATATTTGTTCAGAAGATTGAGCTTCTGACAATTACTTCACAGTAACAACTAACAAATTCAAAAGACGTTTAAGTGAGGAACGTCCGGAAAAAATTAATTAGAAGATGATAAAGCAATATATCGTGTCAAGCATATTTTTTAAAAAAAATAAGCGTTTGGACAAAATTTACAGATTCGTAGCTCTTTCACTAAATTTTACAAATAACATGCATCATAACAGCTAACACAGTTTACATGTAGAAGCATGAAATAACCGTTAATGGGAAACGGGCCATTGAGAAACATGCCTGTACATGACTCAAGGAGAATAATATTAACTAAAACTTTCAGCGTCACTAACAAAATTTACATGGCCAAAAAGATCCATGTGACTTACTCTCGATTCTTCCACCGAATATCTTAACGAATAAACAAAACCACAATAAACAGTTGATAAGACCGACTAAAATTAGTTTTTTTTTCCAACCGAAAGGGATACTACGTAGCCAGAACAAAGTTACAACTAGATAATAAAATGAAACTAAGTAAACCTAAGAACACCTAACACCTAACATATGTCAAAAAGAATTCAGGTAAGTCAGGTAAGTCACCGGACATTAGGAGCGCCTTCGACATCAACACCAGGGCCAACCCGGAAAAATCTTCACCCACTGGAAGTGGTACTGGAATAGATACTTTTGTGGTTGTTGATGTTCAATCCTTGCTTTTTGGGCAACCTATGTCTGGGATTTGACTTACTGACAAACCGATAAACGCAACACATTCAAAAAAGAAAAGAAAACACTCCAGAGAGAACAAAGAGAAACTGACTAACTGTATTACTCATAAATACTTCAAAAACTCAACAACCCGGAAAGATGGAGTCAATATTGATTGACATCCAACAATCTGAAAAAGACTTTGTTTATGAAAATAACTAAAGTCTTAATAACTCGATCCTGATTGGTTGAAAAAGAATAAATACCATTCCTTAAATGTTTAGCTGTTTCCCTTTCACTCTTTTATTTTATTCCTACTAGAGTCAGACCTGATATAACAATAAAGTGTATATATATATATATATATATATATATATATATATACTCCGCTCTTGTTTAATATTGAGATATACGTTAGACTTTAGCATTGGGGCCCGTGCATCGCCTACTGAAGCTCAGATAGAAGAGTAATAGACTAGAGATCTAGAACTTTAGTTAGTCAGTTAAGCCTTAAGATTATATATTATTCTTGAGACACCAAAAGACCTCAGTGGAGTAACATTGCAAGGTAAGCCTACTCGAGACAAGTCTTACGTCTACTGAATTATATTAATCGTGTATTGAATTGTTATTATTAATTAATATTATGAATTGTTATTAAGAATTATAAAAATTTCGAATTGGGTGTAAATCGAGAAGAAACTCGGATAATTTAAATCTGATATGTCCTTTTTCTGTGAATTTTACGAAACGGTGGATTAGAGATTCGTTTCTTATTGAGGTGTATTAAAATTATTATATTCTGCTGTTCATTTTCCTATGTATTCAGTATGTTATATTTCATTTTTGACATGTGGGTTGAAATACGTGTCTTTTCAGTTTTGGTTTGAACTTAATTAATTGTATGTATTACAAATACATTTGAGGTGTCACTTATCAATTTAATTGTTTCTTTACATACACTACAGTTACATACATTGAATTTTGTTTCCTGTTGATTGTATTTACATTACTGAGGTGAGATTGATAAGTACTGTTTTGTAAAAGAGTATTGGTATATGAAAGAGTATTGGTTTAATTGGTGAATCTAATTGGTAATGGGATAGGGGAGCTGTTATGAAGGCGGAGTTAGTACATTCCGGGTTCTCTCTAAACAGTTTTCCATCAGATAATACGATGATTTTAAAATGTAAATTAACATTATAGATATTTGGTTTCAAAACGAGGTATAAGTACAACTGATAACTTGTGAGACAATTAACTAATTATATGACGATTTAAGTACAATAATACCATAAAAGGTGATTTTATAATATAAGACAGGTGAGATGGATACAACATGTAACGCAGGAGGTGAGTTTAAGACAATAGTTGAGATTAACACAACAGTTAAGACTAACATAAGAGGCGAGCGAGATTAATACAATATGTTGGTGATATTAAGAGGAAAGACACAAGAGGTGAGATTAACACAAGTTGGTGAGTGGATTTTGAAGAGGTATTAAAGAAAAGAATTTATAATCAGTTTGGTGGTACATAAGAAATAGGTTCAAATCCTGTGAACGAATATCCGTTAGACTATTTGTGTTTGTTGGGGGTAATTCTTTGTCTTCTTGAACTCGTTATTTTCATTTATGAAATCGGTGTTTTGTGCCAATAGGCATGCTAGAGCATTTATTACCTCTGCGTGATACAGTGTAACAAAAGTTGATGTAACAGCTTTTCGAACTTCGCTTTCTTGTTGGGTCGACATTCGGCAGCCTAAGTATTCGATATACTTTTTGACTGAATATTGTATGTATGGTACTGTTCACAAGGTTCTAATATCTTTATGGGTACTTTTAAGGGTCGTTCAGGATGTTCAATAGGTTGAAATATATAATAATTTTTAATAGGATCGTAATTTCTTAATGTTCTTTTCATGTGTTTAGGTTTGAGGGTATATATAAATTCTAAAAAGTAGGGGAGTTTTAATTGGAAATTTATGTATGTAAAAATTTCACGTGGGAATTTATCTTTTAGAAAGGTGTAATAGATGAGGTTGTGGATAAGTTTGGTTTCATGTACTTTAAAATTATTGTTTCGCATATCTTTTGGGGTGAGTTGGAGGAAATTGAAACTTAGCTAGAAAACGTCATAGTTATAGATTTTACAAGCAGTTATATCCTGGGAAATTTTCGCAATTACATGATCAAGGACTGCATTTCGGGGAATATAAAATTGGTCGTTATGATTGTAAAAAAAATTTCTGTGAGAATGTAAAACTGCTTTAATTGTGGATAGTGGGATTGGTGTACTTGATCAAGTCCCATATTTTTACCGCTTTGTTTCACTGTTTCTGCGTTTTCTTTTCTAGTTGGAATGAATTCAAGGAGTCGGTTTTGCTGCTGGTGAAAGGTGTTTAAATGGAAAATGTGATGTTTATTTTCATATGGGATCTTAGCCCAATTGAGGATTGATAATAATGGGTTATAGCTATCGTGATCTGCTTTTGCGTAATTTGTAGGATCGTCATTCTTAAACCAGATGGTTTCGCTGATCGCGGTGCTGGGGGATTGTTCGTATGTACTCTGATGAAAGAAGATCTTAGGGTTGTTGCTGTGAGGGGTTACGGCATAGGGGAAACTAAGGTAATTAGGTTTCGTTGTAGATATTTCTCCGCGCTGAACTTGGTTACAGTTTTCAACTATTGGGTTTGCTGTTGTAGTCCCTGCTCGGCTGTGCACTGGTGTCGTGACATTAAAATTCATGTCTGAAGGTGGTTCTGGCAATTGTTCTGGCATGGGTGGATTGAACACTACTGATGGGGGAATACTGGCATCGGAGGTGCATTATTGGTAAGGTAGGGATCATTAATATTCATATATGGATTACAATATTGCTGAGCGAGGGCAGGTTGAGCGAGGTTTGATTGATTAGTAATGATTGGAATTGACTGAAATAAAGGTGTTGCCTTTAATTGGTTAGACTGAAATGCCATTTTAGCGATGGACTTATAACTGGGGTGGAACTGAATTTATTGGCTCTGATTCTGTTTTAGCTCTTTGGCTTTGGCTGCGATACTTTTTCGTTTTTCTGAAATAGAGGTGTATTTTATAGGTTGATCTGCCGCATTGTCAATTTGAATGATTAGGTTCTTTGGCGGACCAGGGTTCAGGTGTAGGTGATTGTGCTGGTGACCCTGCTTGTACCCCTGTATCCATAGTTTGGGTACTTGTGTCTACCAAGGTGTCAGCTGGGCTGGTTTGGCCTGAGCTGATTTCACCCTCCTCAACTCTGTAGCTAATTGGTGAATCAGGAATGAAATCACTGTTTGTCAACATACTAAAACATCCATTTTTTTCATTATATGTAATAAAAATATTCATTATGATGGTAGACTTAATACATGATTTATAATTATAATTATATGTGTTGTATTACTATCGTGTCAGTATTAGTATTAATGTTCTTAGTGGTAATATATTGTCACTATCTAGTACTAATGTAAAAATTTGTTAATCGGGCAATGACGTCAGTTAAGGTGCGTCATATTAATGCTTCAGTTAAAACCGTTATATTAATGGCGGTGTGTGTGAGTTTTATTGAGTTTTAATTGTTGGGAGGGAAAGGCGGTGTGTAAAAAAAGTTGTGAAGTGAAGGCGGTGTTTATGAATGTGTATGAATGTGAAGGAAGGGCAGTGTGATGAAATGGGCTGTGAGATGAAAAGGCTGTGTAATGATGGAATGGTGTGAAGGAACGGCAGTGTGTTTGGGTGTGAATGCAGTAAGTAATTGCATTGAAGGCCTGAATTGAAGATGACAGCTTGTAGAGTCATAAGACTCTCAGTCAAAAAGATTCAGGTGATATATATGGAAAGGTGTAAATAATATGGAAAGGTGAAATTATTCCTAGGGGTATAAATGAATGAATGTGTATAAATGAATAAATTACGTATACAAACATATACGTACATACGCATACGTGTATTTATTTCAATTAGTTTTCACAGTTAGTAATTGATTGTGAATCGGTATCGGTATAGGTAATTGATTGTGAATCGGTATTCATTTGTGTGTTGTCTATCTTCGTCATCTAACATATCCAAACTTACATTTAATCTTCGGTTATGATTTTTTTAAAATATTAAGTGCTGGAAATCTAGTGGTGGTGGGTTTTAGATATCAGCTAATTTTAAAGATGGGATTAAGTGTTGTGAAGGATCTTGAATTTGAGGACTTTCATAAGGTGGTCTGGATTTAATGAAATCAGGTGCATTAGGTGATTGATTTGGTGGGGTTGTTATAAATGGTGGTGGAAGTGGTGGTGGTTGCGGTCGTGCAGGCAATGGTCGGTCTCTTATTGTATCTTTTTCTGTAATTGTGGCTAGTAATTCTTTATGAAATGGTTCATGTATTTATTTTCGTTCTGGTAAAGGTGGTTTTTTAGTTGGTAAATCAAAACTCTTAAGTTGAATTCCTTTATTCGTTTGTCGGACTGTGGCCTTTTAATGTCTATAATTTGTATCTACGTAATTATTGTTGTCATCATTGTCCATGATGAACGGTGATGGGTGTATATTAATGTTTGGTGTTTGGTCATTTATATTTTGATCTTGTGTGTTTTTCTTTTTTCGCTTTACAGTGTAATTGTTATGGCTTGTATGGCTATTATTATCACCGTCGTCGGTATTATTATCAAAATCCTGTGCTTCTACAATAAGTTGGGTTAAGGTGTGTGAAAATATACCAAAAAGTCCAGATAAAAGGATTTTAGTCATACTTGCTTGTTTTCCGATTGCTTTATGTATTGCAAAAGCAAATTAAACATAGCATATATTATAGCGATTTCTTCAAAAATATTCCATGGCCATCCAAATACGGTTATAATTTGGTCTTTTAGTCTTTTTCCATCAAAATTTTTTTCCAATTTACAGTAGCTTGGTCAATTTGGAAACTGTATCCGTGAATGTTTAAATCTTTTAGCCATTTAAGTGAATGTTCATATTGTTCATATGCATCTAAAAGTCCTAGTCTTTCTAATTCGAGCAGTGTCTGTGCGTTTGCTGAGGTGGCTTCATGTAATAATTATGCTCTATCGCGGATATATTCTTTCAGCAAATTTGGTTCTCGTTCTTTTGTTAATTGATCTTTACTAAATATTCCGTTTTCTAATATACTGCTTCGACTAAACAGGTTATCTACTTCAATTTTGTCAGACAAAATCGTGTGTAATATGGTTTCTACTTTAACAGGGGAAGATGTTAATCTCTATCGTGCAGTGTCTTTTGTATCAATTGATTTGAGTTGATCAAAGTTGTTATGTGAGCAAGGTACTTCTTTAGCTGATATGTAGGTTTTTCGTGTTAGTTGGTGTACGTATTGTACTATACTTTTGTAAAATCTTGATGTTTTATCGTTGCATATGGGTTAACTTTTGGACCCAAAGTTGTGAAACTTTTTGTGCACATTTATACATTTTCTTAACGTTTATGCCTTCTTGTTGAACGATGATTGAACGATCGCCTGTCAAGATATATCCAAGTAGAGGTGTATCTTTGTGTACTTGTGTTAGTGTAAGTTGGCGTATGTTATGGGTTTGTTCACAAATTTCGGAATAAAATTCAATGGCTTGTAAACTTAACTGTGAATATATTTTACTCAAATACAAATCCAATTGCACTTCTAGATATGTGATTTCATTAACGAAGCCGTAATAGTAGTAAGGATTTTTGGTGGTATTTTTATTATCTTGTTGTTTTGTAATATCTTCTGATGATACTTTAATAAATTTCTCGTTATTGAAGTTGTTGATATTTTTATGATAAGGTTTGCCGGTGTTCATGTCAAAACTTTTTTATAATTGATATAAATATCTTCATATTCTGTGGTGTCAAGTGGTTTGGTGATCAACAATGGAATTGTGGTTTTGCATATACCTCAAATCTAGCAGCTATTTGTGAATTATTTTAGTTTTTTTTGTTGTTATTGTTATTAGTTAGTTCGTGTACGAATGTCCAAATTGCATTTGTTTCAGTCCAATAGCGGTCTTGGTGTTTTACCATATATGCATCGAATCGGATCATTTCGAATATTTTGCTATGGGTTTCTGGTTCCCATAAAATTGTGGATTTGTTTAATGCTGTCGGGTGACAATACCCTTTTTCAATGTTGCATGGTAATTTTGTTCCATCTAATGAAATTTTGTTCGTTTCTAGGTTTAATATTAATGATACTGCGCTTAATCCCATTGTCCAATCGAGGAGATGGACTCTATTTTGTAGACTTCTTCCTCCTTTATAGTTAGATTGTGGATTATATCCAGCACCTGGTATTAACGATTCGTTGGGGTAGTTTTATGCTAATCTACCGTAGGGTGGTGTTAATGGTGTATGCATTGGGAATTTTATTACTCCTTGTTTTTGTTCAATTCGATTTTGTAGACTTGGATTATTCATAAACTTAAATGAAATGTTGTAATTTCAGGGTTGATATCGTGTATTTCGTGAGACTTTAACTCGTGCTAATTCGTTTCTTACTTCATCTGGGTCTAATACTTGATCGTGTTGCATCTGAATACAAATAACTAATTCTACTTGCTCGGATATAATCGGTGTGTTGTGAACACCAATTTACTTCTTCTTTATTTGTTGCTTCAGTTGCAAAGGCTCTAATTTCTGTGGATTTTGCTCTTGAGAAAGGTTGTACTTTCGTTTTTTCATATCCAAATCTAATGGTTTGAATTTACAGGTGCTAATTTTGTTAAGTTCGGTAGTCAGGTTATTTATATTCTATTGTGGATTTTATCTGATGTTTTTCTACGTGATCGTTTATGTGTTTTATTATACGTTGATTCGCTTATTAGTGGTTTTATGGGGGCTTTTGGGATATAGATATTACGTGTTGTAAATTAATTATATGTTGTATATCCATGATTGTGTTGTATTGGTTGATCTTATGTTATTGGTTGTTTTAAAATTAGGATTTCATGTATAATTTCTGGTGGTTTTTCTTCAAATAGGTGCGTATAGTGTATTCGCGTTGTTTCTTTATAATTAGGTTCATTATCTCTTTCTCTTCGTTTTGTTATATTAGTTTTATTTATATCTAATGGTGGTGGTGTTTGTGACGGTGGGGGTTGGTTACCCCAATTATGTAACCAGTAATCTGTTCTGTTATTCCAGAACTGTTCATAGTCTGTTTCGTTTATATCTTTTATATTGTACGAATTGTGATTAAATGTGGTTTGATCTGGTTTGTATTGTCGAACGTTATTTAGGTGATTGAGTGTTTCGTCTTGGTATTTGATTACTTTTAGTCGCCATTTTATAGGTCCTAAACTATTTTCAAAATATACGAGTAAGACAAACAATGTCAGTGTTAGGAGGAGGAGTAGTACAACTAATTGAATCGACATGTGTATGTGAGACCTGTGTGTGTGGATTGTAGAATGAGGCAAAGCCCAATGTTTGTTGTGTATATCTATCAAATTTGTATATAACTTCAATACAAATAAATGGAGGAGGTGTTGTGCGGGTTGTAATTGATCGTGTTGTTGCGTGAAATGGGTGTTTCAAAATAGTATTATATTTTATTGTTGATTGGAAAATTAATTCTAATGATGGTGTTGCTAAACCATTTAAAGCTGATTGTCGTTTTCGTGTTGTAAGATTTAAAGTAATTGAAAGTCTTGCTTGTGCCCAAACTGTGAAGGTGTCACCTAAAATTGGTGGTCCGTATAAAGTTGGAGCCGGTGTAAACGAGGTATAATCTTGTAGAAACCTCTGTGTTGGTTCTTGTATTCCACTTCGTGTTGGCGGATTTTGATTATGTATTGCAAGGGTAATGGAACTTCGCGCCCCTCGATAGTTTTCTGGTAACCTGATTTTTGGTTCACACAACGTGTGTTGAATGTTGTAGTTGTATTATCAGATAAATTGGATGATTTTATTTTTGAGTGACTAGTTTGTAATGCGTTTCCTAATAATGATGTATTTTGTGTTGAGAGTGTTAGGCTTGATCTAAGTGTTATCAGTGAACTTGACACTGAGTCTCTCGAAGATGCTGACCAAAACGAGCTATGCGGAGAATTTGCTTGTGGCGATCGAAAGTGCTGTTGTACGAAATTGAAATCTTGTCTTTGTTGTTGTGTTGGTTGATAAAAAGGACTTGCTGTTATTTCTGAGGATGTTGGTGTTGCGATTGATGATTCAATAGGTAGTTCAGGTGATTGAATGTTAAAAGTTTGGAATGTTGGCGTACTGGTTCTACTTGTGGGTTCTGAATGTCCTGTATCTAAAGGTTGTATTGTGTTGCTGTCAATTTCTATATCCGATGTTGGATATAGGACTAATGGTGATTGGTTAGGGTATGAAAATGGTGAGCGTCTTCGGGCTCGTGCTAACGTACGTCTTGGTTGGACGCTTTCCCGTCGGACTGTTTATTGGTTTTCTGTCTAGGTTTCAAAGTCTTCGTTTTCAAGTTATGTTGGTATATTTTTTAAGTCAGTAACTTCGTTATGGTGTGGGCGTTCAATGTTACTATAATTGTTTGATGCAATGAAGATTCTTTTTATTTAGGTAACACTGTCTGGGGTTCCTGGTGTATTATTTTGATTGTGTGGTCTGTGACTTTGTTGTTGTCTATAATCTTGGTCAAAATGACTGTTGTTTAAGTGGGAGTTGTTGGTTCTTGGTATCGTTCTCTGTTGGGTTATATGTTGTTGTTTGTTATATGTTGTTATATGATGTTATATGTTTTTGATATTGTATTTGTTTTGTGAAACAATTGTTTGTGCTGTTACTGGTGTTTTTTGATTTTTTGTAAACGGTTACGGTATTATTTCTGTGAGCATGTGCTGTTAACGTATGCAAATTATTGGGGTTATTGGATTCGTGTGGGTTTGGTGGATTATAAACGTTCTGTGGTGATAAGATTAGTAGTGGTGTTTGTCTGTTGTGGTGGATATGTTTGTGAGCTCAAATTTGTGATTCCAAACTTCGTGATTTTCTCCTACGTTCAGTTGGTATATTAAAACGTTACCGTAATATTTTGTATTTTCTGAGAAAGCTACTTGAAGATAGAATTTTTGTGCTCTGAAGTTGTAATAGATAGCTTCTTCTTCTACGTTCTGGTCTGGATCAATTTTGAACGATTTTATGGGTTTTCATGGTTCGAAAAAACATTTTAATTTGTCGTAGCACATAAATACAAAGAAGTATATTATAAAGATGTTTTTTTACGAAAATAGACGGTTTCTAATTCAAATTTTTTGACAAAAGATTTATAATGGTGATTTATGTTGTCTTCATTTGTCCCTTGTCTTTCTGACATTAATAGATAGGTGTTGTAGCGTGTATTGCTCTATTTCGTCGCAATGCGTGAAAGATTTTTTCGAACGCTAGATATATTGATATAGCTACAATACACGATATTGTGATTATTGTAATGATGCTAATAGGAAAAAAGAATACTGTGAAGAAATCAGTTTTCGTTTCTGTGTAGTTTTTTTAATAGAAAAATTCTGTTGCGTTATCTGATACGACTACAAATGGTGTGTAGTATTCTGTAATATTAATACAATTTTCTTCGCTTATTTGGCGTTTCAATTTTTCAAATTCTATCTTTGACTTTTTGCAGATGGATTTATGTTTGAAAATGTTAAAGTGATGTTGTCCCCAATGCAACTCTACTTCTTCATGGTTTAGAATTGCTGTGCAAGTTATGAGATATTTGCTATTTTGTATATTGCAATCAAGGATATCTAGTGTTTGATCCTTATAGTGAATAAGGCAGTTGTCGTGTGATTTGTAAGTTTTAAATTCTTCAACATTGTGCGATACCGTTAACGTTATTTTAATGGGTTCTTCTTGGTTCATCTATAGGGTACATATTTATTTTTTATATATCCGTTTTTATCTCTTATTTGAAATCTAAGTGTAAGGTTAATATCTATTGTTACTATCGGTTAGGAAACTTTTATCAACTAGTATTTGTCCTCAGTTTCGTTTTGTTACGCGTGTGTGCATATATAATACTTACTAATCTAACAGTTAATATTAAATGTAAGTTTAAGCTGGAAATTAGTTACTTCGAGTAATGTGTGTGCAACACAAAGTGTTTGATCGTATATTATTATTTGGTCTGGGTAATCTTTTCCCAAACTTGATCGTAAATATATATTTATATAAATATATCCTTCTATAATAGTATCGATATGAGTATTTGTAAAAAAATGTTTATGATAGTATACACACGGGTTTTGGATAATAGTTGTTAAATTAAGATCTATTTTTTGCGTTTAAAAGAGTTTTTCTGATTATAATAATACTTGAAATAAAATGGTTGTAGACTATGAGCGAACTAGTAGTATCGTTCGCAAGATATCATTTATATGCTATAATTTAGTTACAGACAAACAGGTTAACAAATTAAGAGACTTGGCTAGTAGTTACATTTAAAATCTGCTATACTATGACTGATTATAAATAAACAGTTTAGAAATAGATTGCTTAGGTTATGACTAAATTAGGTTTGAATGGTTGTTATAAACAGACAGATGGCAATATAATAGATGGGTATGAAAGAAAAACGTACTCAAACAAGATGAAAAGGGTACACTACAAGTGTTCTATTACCTTTTGTTGTCTTTTGCCTGAGAAAGGTGTTAACGAATTATCTGTGTGTTCGGCTTGCAAACTTGACTAGAGGCGTGAACGAGGTTGCTGTCCTCGGTAGGTGTCCTCGGCTTGTGAACTGAACTCTATGGTGAACGAGATTGGTGTCCTCGTCAGCTGTGTCTTCAAAGGTTGAAGAAGGTGTTTGAGGTAAAAAGGTGTCGTAAAGTAAGAC
>NC_134468.1:52766264-52908764 GCF_964194025.1 Convolutriloba macropyga
TTAATCACCGTGTTTGCGACCAAAACAATAGTCGAAGCTGTTTCACTGACTAGAGATTGAGTACCCGTTATTAACACCGTAAAAGGCATTGTTGAGCCACGAGGAGAGTGTTTAGATAGTAGAGGTAAAATCTTCAAATTGCATAGTAGTAAAGGTACTCATTAAATTTGCAAAGCTACTCAGGAAAGTAGTAAAGCTAATCAGGCGATTGACAATGCCAACCTACGCATCAGTGATTTTGATTATATATCTTTGCCAGAAAACTGCAGAGTAAGCATATCATGTCCTAGCAAATGTGGTATAGCACATATGTTATCATTAAGATTTAGTTTGATAGATATATAATTTCTTTGAAAACGATGATATAGATAACATTTCCATAAGAAACTCGCCTGCTATTCTCTTCATAACCTTTAAAAACTCGCTACTAGCTTAACAAAACTTCGTGGCCTTTGACAATACAATAAAATAGCTGCTATAGCAAATTAAATTATTGCTATTATATATAATTTTCTCATTCCTATAAGTTAAAAAAAATTATGCCTATACACGAATTCATTACTAATAAAATTAACAGTAAGGCTATGAGTTATATTGCAATAGAAAAGACAGATGGAGATATAACTTCAAATCCATTTCAAACTGTAATGAGAGATCAGATGCCTCAGACTATTTATGAGGTTGATCATAAAAATAATTGTTAATCTACATCCTAATGAAGAAACAAATTAGGTAATAGCTATAACCCTATAAGTATAAAAAGGTTTAATGGCAAACGTTATTAAAATTGCTTTGAAAATTATGGGGTTCAGACAAAATCTAAATTTTTACAACATCTTGTTAATCTAGGATCAAGAGATAGGACTCAATCTTATAATGAAATGAATTGTGTTGCTTTTTGTTTATGTATTATATATTTAGTTGATCTGGAGGTTCAAATAATATATACAGTTAATCCTTTAGTTAATCACCGTAGTTGAGGCGAAACCTATCGCCGAAGCTGTTTCACCGACCAGAGATTGAGTACCCCTTATAAAAAACTTCAGAGGCATTGTTGAGCACCAGGAAGAGTGCTTAGATAATAGAGGTAAACTCTTCAATTTGCACAGTAGTAAAGCTACTCAGTAAATTTGTAAAGCTACTCAGGAAAGTAGTAGAGCTTTTCGAGCGATTGACAATGCCAACCTACGCGTCAGTGAAGTTGATGATTTATCTTTGCCAGAAAACTGTAGATTATGCATATCATATGCTAGCAAATGTAGTATAGCAGATAATTTATGATTAAGATATAGTTTGATATATATATATATATATATATATATATATATATATATATATATATAAATTACTTATCTCATTTTAATGCGTTAACAAGTATGCTTATAAACACATTCGAAGAAATTACTAACAATATGGAATGAAGCTATGAGATATATTGAAATATAAATTATAGGTAGAGATATAACTTCAACTCCATTTCAAACTGTAATGAGAGATCAGATGCCTAAGACTATTTATGAGGTTGATCATAAAATAATTGTTAATCTACATCCTAATGAAGAAACAAATTAGGTAATAGCTAGAAGTAGAAAAAGGTTAAATGGTAAACGTTATTAAAATTGCTTTGATAATTATGGGGTTCAGACAAAATCTAAATTTTTACAAGATCTTGTTAATCTAGGATCAAGAAATGGGACTCAATCTTATAATGAATTGAATTCTGTTGCTTTTTGTTTATATATTATATGTTTAGTTGATCTGGAGGTTCAAATAATATATTCAGTTAATCCTTTAGTTAATCACCTTAGTTGAGGCGAAACCTATCGCCGAAGCTGTTTCACCGACCAGAGATTGAGTACCCCTTATAAAAACTTCAGAGGCATTGTTGAGCACCAGGAAGAGTGCTTAGATAATAGAGGTAAACTCTTCAATTTGCACAGTAGTAAAGCTACTCAGTAAATTTGTAAAGCTACTCAGGAAAGTAGTAGAGCTTTTCGAGCGATTGACAATGCCAACCTACGCGTCAGTGAAGTTGATGATTTATCTTTGCCAGAAAACTGTAGATTATGCATATCATATGCTAGCAAATGTAGTATAGCAGATAATTTATGATTAAGATATAGTTTGATATATATATATATATATATATATATATATATATATATATATATATAAATTACTTATCTCATTTTAATGCGTTAACATGTATGCTTATAAACACATTCGAAGAAATTACTAACAATATGGAATGAAGCTATGAGATATATTGAAATATAAATTATAGGTAGAGATATAAATTCAACTCCCACTCAAACTGTAATGAAAGATCAGATGCCTAACACTATTTTGGAGGTTGAGCATAAATTAATTGTTAATCTACATTGTGAAGAAAAAACAAATTAGGTAATAGCTATAAGTAGAAAAATGTTTAATGGTAAACGTTATTAATATTGTTTTTGATAATTATGGGGTTCAGACAAAATCTAAATTTTTACAACATCTTGTTAATCTAGGATCAAGAGATAGGACTCAATCTTATAATGAAATGAATTAAGTTGCTTTTAGTTTTTATTTTATATATTTAGTTGATATGGAGATTCAAATAATATATTCAGTTAATCCTTTAGTTAATCACCGTAGTTGCGGCGAAACCTATCGCCGCTGCTGCTCCACCGACCAGAGATTGAGTACCCGTTATAA
The DNA here is from genome assembly GCF_964194025.1 of Convolutriloba macropyga. Lineage (NCBI taxonomy): Eukaryota > Metazoa > Xenacoelomorpha > Acoela > Convolutidae > Convolutriloba > Convolutriloba macropyga. The sequence continues at coordinate 52,768,965 of NC_134468.1, forward strand.
ACTCTGTAGATGCATTGTTGAGCCACAAGGAGAGTGCTTAGATAAAAGAGGTAAAATCTTCAATTTGTATAGTAGTAAAGCTACTCAGTAAATTTGAAAAGCTACTCAGGAAAGTAGTAGAGCTATTCAAGCGATTGACAATGCCAACCTACGCGTCAGTGAAGTTGATGATTTATCTTTGGCAGAAAACTGTAGATTACGCATATCATGTGCTAGCAAATGTAGTATAGCAGATAAATTATGATTAATATATAGTTTGATATATATAAATATATATATATATATATATATATATATATATATAAATATATATATATATATATATATATATATATATGTATATAAATTACTTATCTCATTTTAATGCGTTAACAAGTATGCTTATAAACACATTCGAGAAGAAATTACTAATAATATGGAATGAAGCTATGATATATATTGAAAATATAAATTATAGGTAGAGATATAAATTCAACTCCCACTCAAACTGTAATGAAATATCAGATGCCTAACACTATTTTTGAGGTTGAGCATAAAAAAATTGTTAATCTACATTCTGAAAAAAAAACAAATTAGGTAATAGCTATAAGTAGAAAAATGTTTATTGGTTAACGTTATTAATAATGCTTCGATAGTTATGGCGTTCAGACAAAATCTAAATATTTAAAAGGTCTTGTTAATCTAGGATCAAGAGATAGGATGCAATCTTAGACTGAATTGTATTGTGTTTCTTATTGTTTATATATTATATATAGTTGATATGGAGATTTAAACAAAATATTCAGTTAATCCTTTAGTTAATCACCGTGGTTGCGGCCAAACCAATCGCCGAAGATTGAGTACTCGTTATTAACACTGTAAAGGCATTGTTGAGCCACGAGGAGAGTGTTTATACAGTACAGGTAAAATCTTCAATTATTGCATAGTAGTAAAGCTATTCAATAAATTTGCAAAGCTACTCAGGAAAGTAGTAAACCTAATCAGGCGATTGACAATGCCAACCTACGCATCAGTGAATTTGATTATTTATCTCTGCCAGAAAACAGTAGAGTAAGCATATCATGTCCTAGCAAATGTGGTATAGTACATAAGTTATCATTAAGATTTAGTTTGATAGATATATAATTTCTTAGAAAACGATTTGATAGATGAAATTTCCATAAGAAACTCGCCTGCTATTCTCTTCATAACCTTTAAAACTCGCTACTAGCTTAGCAAAATTTCTTGGCGTTTGACAATACAATAAAATAGCTGCTATAACAAATTAAATTATTGCTATTATATATAATTTTCTCATTCCTATAAGTTAAAAAAATATATGCCTATCCACACATTCGAAGTCATTACTAATAAAATTAAGAATAAGGCTATGAGTTATATTGCAATAGAAAAGACAGATGGAGATATAACTTCAAATTCATTTCAAACTGTAATGAGAGATCAGATGCCTAAGACTATTTATGAGGTTGATCATAAAATAATTGTTAATCTACATCCTAATGAAGAAACAAATTAGGTAATAGCTATAAGGCTATAAGTAAAAAAAGGTTTAATGGCAAGCGTTATTAAAATTGCTTTCAAAATTATGGGGTTCAGACAAAATCTAAATTTTTACAACATCTTGTTAATCTAGGATCAAGAGATAGGACTCAATCTTATAATAAAATGAATTGTGTTGCTTTTTGTTTATATTTTATATATTTAGTTGATATGGAGATTCAAATAATATATACAGTTAATCCTTTAGTTAATTACCGTAGTTGCGGCGAAACCTATCGCTGATGCTGCTCCACCGACCAGAGATTGAGTACCCGTTATAAACTCTGTAGATGCATTGTTGAGCCACAAGGAGAGTGCTTAGATAATAGAGGTAAAATCTTCAATTTGTATAAGAGTAAAGCTACTCAGTAAATTTGTAAAGCTACTCAGGAAAGTAGTAGAGCTATTCAAGCGATTGACAATGCCAACCTACGCGTCAGTGAAGTTGATGATTTATCTTTGCCAGAAAACTGTAGATTATGCATATCATGTGCTAGCAAATGTAGTATAGCAGATAATTTATGATTAAGATATAGTTTGATATATATATATATATATATATATATATATATATATATATATAAATTACTTATCTCATTTTAATGCGTTAACAAGTATGCTTATAAACACATTCGAGAAGAAATTACTAATAATATGGAATGAAGCTATGAGATATATTGAAATATAAATTATAGGTAGAGATATAAATTCAACTCCCACTCAAACTGTAATGAAATATCAGATGCCTAACACTATTTTTGAGGTTGAGCATAAAAAAATTGTTAATCTACATTCTGAAGAAAAAACAAATTAGGTAATAGGTATAAGTAGAAAAATGTTTATTGGTAAACGTTATTAATAATGCTTCGATAGTTATGGCGTTCAGACAAAATCTAAATATTTAAAAGGTCTTGTTAATCTAGGATCAAGAGATAGGATGCAATCTTAGACTGAATTGTATTGTGTTTCTTATTGTTTATATATTATATATAGTTGATATGGAGATTTAAACAAAATATTCAGTTAATCCTTTAGTTAATCACCGTGGTTGCGGCCAAACCAATCGCCGAAGATTGAGTACTCGTTATTAACACTGTAAAGGCATTGTTGAGCCACGAGGAGAGTGTTTATACAGTACAGGTAAAATCTTCAATTATTGCATAGTAGTAAAGCTATTCAATAAATTTGCAGAGCTACTCAGGAAAGTAGTAAACCTAATCAGGCGATTGACAATGCCAACCTACGCATCAGTGAATTTGATTATTTATCTCTGCCAGAAAACAGTAGAGTAAGCATATCATGTCCTAGCAAATGTGGTATAGTACATAAGTTATCATTAAGATTTAGTTTGATAGATATATAATTTCTTAGAAAACGATTTGATAGATGAAATTTCCATAAGAAACTCGCCTGCTATTCTCTTCATAACCTTTAAAACTCGCTACTAGCTTAGCAAAATTTCTTGGCGTTTGACAATACAATAAAATAGCTGCTATAACAAATTAAATTATTGCTATTATATATAATTTTCTCATTCCTATAAGTTAAAAAAATATATGCCTATCCACACATTCGAAGTCATTACTAATAAAATTAAGAATAAGGCTATGAGTTATATTGCAATAGAAAATACAGATGGAGATATAACTTCAAATTCATTTCAAACTGTAATGAGAGATCAGATGCCTAAGACTATTTATGAGGTTGATCATAAAATAATTGTTAATCTACATCCTAATGAAGAAACAAATTAGGTAATAGCTATAAGGCTATAAGTAAAAAAAGGTTTAATGGCAAACGTTATTAAAATTGCTTTCAAAATTATGGGGTTCAGACAAAATCTAAATTTTTACAACATCTTGTTAATCTAGGATCAAGAGATAGGACTCAATCTTATAATAAAATGAATTGTGTTGCTTTTTGTTTATATTTTATATATTTAGTTGATATGGAGATTCAAATAATATATACAGTTAATCCTTTAGTTAATTACCGTAGTTGCGGCGAAACCTATCGCTGATGCTGCTCCACCGACCAGAGATTGAGTACCCGTTATAAACTCTGTAGATGCATTGTTGAGCCACAAGGAGAGTGCTTAGATAATAGAGGTAAAATCTTCAATTTGTATAAGAGTAAAGCTACTCAGTAAATTTGTAAAGCTACTCAGGAAAGTAGTAGAGCTATTCAAGCGATTGACAATGCCAACCTACGCGTCAGTGAAGTTGATGATTTATCTTTGCCAGAAAACTGTAGATTATGCATATCATGTGCTAGCAAATGTAGTATAGCAGATAATTTATGATTAAGATATAGTTTGATATATATATATATATATATATATATAAATTACTTATCTCATTTTAATGCGTTAACAAGTATGCTTATAAACACATTCGAGAAGAAATTACTAATAATATGGAATGAAGCTATGAGATATATTGAAATATAAATTATAGGTAGAGATATAAATTCAACTCCCACTCAAACTGTAATGAAATATCAGATGCCTAACACTATTTTTGAGGTTGAGCATAAAAAAATTGTTAATCTACATTCTGAAGAAAAAACAAATTAGGTAATAGCTATAAGTAGAAAAATGTTTATTGGTAAACGTTATTAATAATGCTTCGATAGTTATGGCGTTCAGACAAAATCTAAATATTTAAAAGGTCTTGTTAATCTAGGATCAAGAGATAGGATGCAATCTTAGACTGAATTGTATTGTGTTTCTTATTGTTTATATATTATATATAGTTGATATGGAGATTTAAACAAAATATTCAGTTAATCCTTTAGTTAATCACCGTGGTTGCGGCCAAACCAATCGCCGAAGATTGAGTACTCGTTATTAACACTGTAAAGGCATTGTTGAGCCACGAGGAGAGTGTTTATACAGTACAGGTAAAATCTTCAATTATTGCATAGTAGTAAAGCTATTCAATAAATTTGCAGAGCTACTCAGGAAAGTAGTAAACCTAATCAGGCGATTGACAATGCCAACCTACGCATCAGTGAATTTGATTATTTATCTCTGCCAGAAAACAGTAGAGTAAGCATATCATGTCCTAGCAAATGTGGTATAGTACATAAGTTATCATTAAGATTTAGTTCGATAGATATATAATTTCTTAGAAAACGATTTGATAGATGAAATTTCCATAAGAAACTCGCCTGCTATTCTCTTCATAACCTTTAAAACTCGCTACTAGCTTAGCAAAATTTCTTGGCGTTTGACAATACAATAAAATAGCTGCTATAACAAATTAAATTATTGCTATTATATATAATTTTCTCATTCCTATAAGTTAAAAAAATATATGCCTATCCACACATTCGAAGTCATTACTAATAAAATTAAGAATAAGGCTATGAGTTATATTGCAATAGAAAAGACAGATGGAGATATAACTTCAAATTCATTTCAAACTGTAATGAGAGATCAGATGCCTAAGACTATTTATGAGGTTGATCATAAAATAATTGTTAATCTACATCCTAATGAAGAAACAAATTAGGTAATAGCTATAAGGCTATAAGTAAAAAAAGGTTTAATGGCAAACGTTATTAAAATTGCTTTCAAAATTATGGGGTTCAGACAAAATCTAAATTTTTACAACATCTTGTTAATCTAGGATCAAGAGATAGGACTCAATCTTATAATAAAATGAATTGTGTTGCTTTTTGTTTATATTTTATATATTTAGTTGATATGGAGATTCAAATAATATATACAGTTAATCCTTTAGTTAATTACCGTAGTTGCGGCGAAACCTATCGCTGATGCTGCTCCACCGACCAGAGATTGAGTACCCGTTATAAACTCTGTAGATGCATTGTTGAGCCACAAGGAGAGTGCTTAGATAATAGAGGTAAAATCTTCAATTTGTATAAGAGTAAAGCTACTCAGTAAATTTGTAAAGCTACTCAGGAAAGTAGTAGAGCTATTCAAGCGATTGACAATGCCAACCTACGCGTCAGTGAAGTTGATGATTTATCTTTGACAGAAAACTGTAGATTATGCATATCATGTGCTAGCAAATGTAGTATAGCAGATAATTTATGATTAAGATATAGTTTGATATATATATATATATATATATATATATATATATAATTACTTATCTCATTTTAATGCGTTAATAGGAATGCTTATAAACAGATTCGAAGAAATTACTAATAATATGGAAAGAGGCTATGAGATATATTGAAATAAAAATTATAGGTAGAGATATAAATTCAACTCCCACTCAAACTGTAATGAAATATCAGATGCCTAACACTATTTTTGAGTTTGAGCTTAAAATAATTGTTAATCTACATTCTGAAGAAAAAACAAATTAGGTAATAGCTAAGTAGAAAAATGTTTAATGGTAAGCGTTAATAATATTGCTTCGATAGTTATAGGGTTCAGACAAAATCTAAAAATTTAAAAGATCTTGTTAATCTAAGATTAAGTGATGGAATAAAATCTTATAGTGAATTATATTGTGTTGCTTATTGTTTATATATTATATATTTAATTCATATGGGGATTTAAATGGAATATTCACTTAATCCTTTAGTTAATCATCGTAGTTGCGGCAAAACCAATCACCAGAGCTTTTTCACTGACCAGAGACTTAGTACCGGCTAAAAGCACCGTAGATGCAATGTTGAGCCACGACGAGGCTGTGTATATTGTAGAGGTACATTCTACGAGTGCATAGTAGTAAAGCTAATCAGGCAAGAAGTAAAGCTCAGGAAAGTAGTAAAGCTAATCAGGCAAATGACAATGCCAAACTACGCATCAGTGAAGCCGATGATTTATCTTTACCAGGTAACAAACCTATTCACCCTTGACTCACTTTTTGGCTGATTTTCACCTAACATGTTCGATCATGCGCGCGGATGGAAAGTTCTTGGCAATTATTCGCTGTATGTTAGGATTGTTGCCTGAAAATGTAAACGACTTACCTTAACTCCATTTTGAAGGACAAAGGTTTATAAGTTTATACGGAAAATTAACACACTGTGGAGAATACTGTTTGTATATCCGACAAATGCCTAAGGGCTATAAATCCAGACTATATTTGTCATAAACACTTTTGCGCAGAAATTGAGGCGTCTAATGTGAATAAACTATATATTGATATTGCGAATGCAGGCTTAATTCCTGCTTATGCAATTTTGAAGATCACAGGTTGATAAGTTTATAATCAAGCGTTTACACTGTGGAGAATACACGACAAATGTCTGAGGGCTATAAATCCAGTCTATATTTGTCATGAACGCTTTTGCGCAGTATCAGAAATCTGGGTGTCTAATGTGAATAATCTATGTATTGGTACAGCGTATGCAAGATCAGAAATTTCGCACGTTGAAGATAGGATTTTTTAACTTCATGTGAAACGTCTGGTTAGGAAGCGTTCTACTTTCTGATGAGAATATTACCTAAGAGCTATTTTTAGAACACAAACTCGAACTCGTCCCTTTCAGACTGTTAATAGACTTCCCTTTCATTTATTACACAACAAGTCATATGATTCAGACGTCGAAACTTTGAACTCATTAATTGTTTCTTTGTTCTAACCCCGCAATTTAGATCAGGTTAATTCATTATTTGAAAAGTATTCATCGTTTGAAGTGATACTATGAAGTTAAAACAAAGTCCTTGAGGAATCCGAAAAGTATAGAAACATCTTTCTTTAGTTTTAAAGGATCTATCAGAAAAACGAGTGGTGTCAAGAAGAACAGTTGGGTGGAACAACATCTTGTCACTTTGGTTGCAGAGAGCATAAGGACACAAACACGGAAAAAAAACATGTTGTTTGACTTCCGAGCGCTTCAAAAACAAATTGGCATAAAGAAGCAGAAAAAGGAGAACATCTGGAAACCAGAGGAACAGCATTTTGCTTGTCTATCATCGAAGCGCATCAAGAATCCCTAGGCAAGTGGAGTGGTTCAAAAAAGAAAACTTGTGGAAACTAAGTTCAAAAACTTCTTTTATCTCCATGTAGCTCTTCCGTCAATTCACCCTATATCTCATCCACGGATCAAGACAAGGTAGTCGGAACATCAGAATAGTTAAAAATAAGCATCCCTTTATCATCAGCAAGCATTTTCTCTATGTTTTAATGGCGAGGAGCTGAGATTAGTCAATTAGCAAATAATTAAGACACATATTTATTTGTTAAGATTGCATCACATAAAGAAGTTTATGACCTATCAGATGTGAAATTTGAAAACTATTTTAAAAAACAAACACAAAACTGCTTTAAAAACATCAAATTTGCTCACTTAACATATAAATGAGTCATAAAAGGTCAATTGTACATCATTTCTTCCCTCTAAATGTACAAGCTCTAGAGAAAATTTTCTTAAGGAAAAGTTGTTCCATTAGTGAAAACTAACAGAAAACTACTTTAAAAACATCAATTTTGCTCATATAACATATGTATGGGTCATAAAAAATCAATTGTACATCATTTTTTCCTCTTAATGTACAAGTTCTTGAGAAAATTTTCTTAAGGAAAAGTTGTTCCATTAGTGAAAACTAACACAAATATACTTTAAAAAACATCAATTTTGCTCACACAACAAATATCTGAGTCATCAAAGGTCAATTGTACATCATTTTTTCCCTCTAAATGTACAAGTTCTAGAGAAAAATTTCTTAAGGAAAAGTTCTTCCATTCGTGAAAACTAACACAAAACTATTTCAAAAAACATCAGTTTTGCCCACATAATAAATATATGAGTCATCAAAGGTCAATTGTACATCATTTTTTCCTCTTAATGTAAAACTTTTAGAGAACAATTTCTTATAGAAAAGGTGTTCCATTAGTGAAAACTAACACCAAACTACTTTAAAAAACATCAATTTAGCTCATATAACAAATGTAGGAGCCATCAAAGGTCAATTGTACATCTTTTTTTCCTCTTAATGTACAAGTTCTGGAGAAAAATTTCTTAAGAAAAAGTTGTTTCATTAGTGATAACTAACACAAAACTACTTCAAAAAACACCAATTTTGCTCACATAACATATATATGAGTCATCAAAGGTCAATTGTACATCATTTTTTTCCTCTAAATGCACAAGACGTAGAGAAAAATTTATCTAGGAAAAATTGTTCCATTAGTGAAAACTAACACAAAACTACTTTAAAAAACATCAATTTTCCTCATATAACATATGTATGAGTCATTAAAGGTCAATTGTACATCATTTTTTCTCTTAATGTACAAGTTCTAGAGAAAATTTGCTAACGGAAAAGTTGTTCCATTAGTGAAAACTAACACACAACTACTTTAAAAAACATCACTTTCGCTCATATAACAAATGTAGGAGTCATGAAAGGTCAATTGTACATCATCATTTTCCTCTCAATGTACAAGTCCTAGAGAAAAATTTTTTAAGGAAAAGTTGTTCCATTAGTAAAAACTAACACAAAACTACTTTAAAAACATCAATTTTGCTCACATTACATATATATGAGTCATCAAAGGTCAATTGTACATCAATTTTTCCCTCTAAATGTACAAGTCCTAGAGAAAAATTTTTTAAGGAAAAGTTGTTCCATTAGTAAAAACTAACACGAAACTACTTTGAAAACAATTATTTTCCTCATATAACATATGTATGAGTCATTAAAGGCCAATTGTACATCAATTTTTGCTCTTAAAGTACAAGTTCTAGAGAAAATTTTCTTACGGAAAAGTTGTTCCATTAGTGAAAACTAACACAAATATACTTTAAAAAACATCAATTTTGTTCATATATCATATGTCTGAGTCATCAAATGTCAATTGTACATCATTTTTTTCCTCCTAATGTACAAGTTCTAAGAAAAAGTTCTTAAGAAAAAGTTGTTCCATTAGTGAAAACTAACACAAAACTATTTTTAAAAACATCAATTTTGCTCACATAACAAATATATGAGTCATCAAAGGTCAAATGTACATCAATTTTTTCCTCTAAATGTACAAGTCCTAGAATAAATTTTTTTAAGGAAAAATTGTTCCATTAGTAAAACTAACACAAAACTACTTTAAAAACATCAAATTTGCTCACATAACATATATATAAGTCATCAAAGCTCAATTGTACATCACTTTTTTTCCTCTAAGTGTACAAGTCGTTGAGAAAAACTTCTTAAGGAAAAATTTTTCCATTAGTAAAAACTAACACAAAACTACTTTGAAAACCATTAATTTTGCTCACATAACATATATTTGAGTCATCAAAAGTCAATTGTACATCATTTTTTCCTCTTAATGAACAAGTTCTAGAGAAAATTTTCTTAGGGAAAAGTTGTTCCATTAGTGAAAACTTACACAAATATACTTTAAAAAACATCAATTTTGCTCATATAACATATGTATGAGTCATCAAAGATCAATTGTACATCTTTTTTTCCTCTTAATGTACAAGTTCTAGAGAAAAATTTCTTAAGAAAAAGTTGTTCCATTAGTAAAAACTAACACAAAACTACTTTAAAAACATCAATTTTGCTCACATAACATATATATGAGTCATCAAAGGTCAATTGTACATCAGTTTTTTTCCTCTACATGTACAAGTCGTTGAGAAAAACTTCTTAAGGAAAAGTTTTTCCATTAGTAAAAACTAACACAAAACTACTTTGAAAACCATTAATTTTGCTCACATAACATATATTTGAGTCATCAAAGGTCAAATGTACATCAATTTTTTCCTCTAAATGTACAAGTCCTAGAGAATATTTTTTAAGGAAAAGTTGTTCCATTAGTAAAACTAACACAAAACTACTTTAAAAACATCAAATTTGCTCACATAACATATATATGAGTCATCAAAGGTCAATTGTACATCAGTTTTTTTCCTCTAAATGTACAAGTCGTTGAGAAAAGCTTCTTAAGGAAAAGTTTTTCCATTAGTAAAAACTAACACAAAACTACTTTGAAAACCATTATTTTTGCCCACATAACATATATTTGAGTCATCAAAAGTCAATTGTACATCATTTTTTCCTCTTAATGAACAAGTTCTAGAGAAAATTTTCTTAGGGAAAAGTTGTTCCATTAGTGAAAACTAACACAAATATACTTTAAAAAACATCAATTTTGCTCATATAACATATGTATGAGTAATCAAAGATCAATTATACATCTTTTTTTCCTCTTAATGTACAAGTTCTAGAGAAAAATTTCTTAAGAAAAAGTTGTTCCATTAGTAAAAACTAACACAAAACTACTTTAAAAACATCAATTTTGCTCACATAACATATATATGAGTCATCAAAGGTCAATTGTACATCAGTTTTTTTCCTCTACATGTACAAGTCGTTGAGAAAAACTTCTTAAGGAAAAGTTTTTCCATTAGAAAAAAACTAACACAAAACTACTTTGAAAACCATTAATTTTGCTCACATAACATATATTTGAGTCATCAAAGGTCAAATGTACATCAATTTTTTCCTATAAATGTACAAGTCCTAGAGAATATTTTTAAGGAAAAGTTGTTCCATTAGTAAAACTAACACAAAACTACTTTAAAAACATCAAATTTGCTCACATAACATATATATGAGTCATCAAAGGTCAATTGTACATCAGTTTTTTTCCTCTAAATGTACAAGTCGTTGAGAAAAACTTCTTAAGGAAAAGTTTTTCCATTAGTAAAAACTAACACAAAACTACTTTGAAAACCATTAATTTTGCTCACATAACATATATTTGAGTCATCAAAGGTCAAATGTACATCAATTTTTTCCTATAAATGTACAAGTCCTAGAGAATATTTTTAAGGAAAAGTTGTTCCATAGTAAAACTAACACAAAACTACTTTAAAAACATCAAATTTGCTCACATAACATATATATGAGTCATCAAAGGTCAATTGTACATCAGTTTTTTTCCTCTAAATGTACAAGTCGTTGAGAAAAACTTCTTAAGGAAAAGTTTTTCCATTAGTAAAAACTAACACAAAACTACTTTGAAAACCATTATTTTTGCCCACATAACATATATTTGAGTCATCAAAAGTCAATTGTACATCATTTTTTCCTCTTAATGAACAAGTTCTAGAGAAAATTTTCTTAGGGAAAAGTTGTTCCATTAGTAAAAACTAACACAAATATACTTTAAAAAACATCAATTTTGCTCATATAACATATGTATGAGTCATCAAAGATCAATTATACATCTTTTTTTCCTCTTAATGTACAGGTTCTAGAGAAAAATTTCTTCAGAAAAAGTTGTTCCATTAGTAAAAACTAACACAAAACTACTTTAAAAAACATCAATTTTCCTCATATAACATATGTATGGGTCATAAAAAATCAATTGTACATCATTTTTTTCCTCTCAATGTACAAGTCCTAGAGAAAAATTTTTTAAGGAAAAGTTGTTCCATTAGTAAAAACTAACACAAAACTACTTTAAAAACATCAATTTTGCTCACATTACATATATATGAGTCATCAAAGTTCAATTGTACATCAATTTTTCCCTCTAAATGTACAAGTCCTAGAGAAAAATTTTTTAAGGAAAAGTTGTTCCATTAGTAAAAACTAACACGAAACTACTTTGAAAACAATTAATTTTCCTCATATAACATATGTATGAGTCATTAAAGGCCAATTGTACATCAATTTTTGCTCCTAAAGTACAAGTTCTAGAGAAAATTTTCTTACGTAAAAGTTGTTCCATTAGTGAAAACTAACACAAATATACTTTAAAAAACATCAATTTTGTTCATATATCATATGTCTGAGTCATCAAATGTCAATTGTACATCATTTTTTTCCTCCTAATGTACAAGTTCTAAGAAAAAGTTCTTAAGAAAAAGTTGTTCCATTAGTGAAAACTAACACAAAACTATTTTTAAAAACATCAATTTTGCTCACATAACAAATATATGAGTCATCAAAGGTAAAATGTACATCAATTTTTTCCTCTAAATGTACAAGTCCTAGAGAAAATTTTTTTAAGGAAAAGTTGTTCCATTAGTAAAACTAACACAAAACTACTTTAAAAACATCAAATTTGCTCACATAACATATATATATAAGTCATCAAAGGTCAATTGTACATCACTTTTTTTCCTCTAAGTGTACAAGTCGTTGAGAAAAACTTCTTGAGGAAAAATTTTTCCATTAGTAAAAACTAACACAAAACTACTTTGAAAACCATTAATTTTGCTCACATAACATATATTTGAGTCATCAAAAGTCAATTGTACATCATTTTTTCCTCTTAATGAACAAGTTCTAGAGAAAATTTTCTTAGGGAAAAGTTGTTCCATTAGTGAAAACTTACACAAATATACTTTAAAAAACATCAATTTTGCTCATATAACATATGTATGAGTCATCAAAGATCAATTGTACATCTTTTTTCATCTTAATGTACAAGTTCTAGAGAAAAATTTCTTAAGAAAAAGTTGTTCCATTAGTAAAAACTAACACAAAACTACTTTAAAAACATCAATTTTGCTCACATAACATATATATGAGTCATCAAAGGTCAATTGTACATCAGTTTTTTTCCTCTACATGTACAAGTCGTTGAGAAAAACTTCTTAAGGAAAAGTTTTTCCATTAGTAAAAACTAACACAAAACTACTTTGAAAACCATTAATTTTGCTCACATAACATATATTTGAGTCATCAAAGGTCAAATGTACATCAATTTTTTCCTCTAAATGTACAAGTCCTAGAGAATATTTTTTAAGGAAAAGTTGTTCCATTAGTAAAACTTACACAAAACTACTTTAAAAACATCAAATTTGCTCACATAACATATATATGAGTCATCAAAGGTCAATTGTACATCAGTTTTTTTCCTCTAAATGTACAAGTCGTTGAGAAAAACTTCTTAAGGAAAAGTTTTTCCATTAGTAAAAACTAACACAAAACTACTTTGAAAATCATTATTTTTGCCCACATAACATATATTTGAGTCATCAAAAGTCAATTGTACATCATTTTTTCCTCTTAATGAACAAGTTCTAGAGAAAATTTTCTTAGGGAAAAGTTGTTCCATTAGTGAAAACTAACACAAATATACTTTAAAAAACATCAATTTTGTTCATATAACATATGTATGAGTCATCAAAGATCAATTATACATCTTTTTTTCCTCTTAATGTACAAGTTCTAGAGAAAAATTTCTTAAGAAAAAGTTGTTCCATTAGTAAAAACTAACACAAAACTACTTTAAAAACATCAATTTTGCTCACATAACATATATATGAGTCATCAAAGGTCAATTGTACATCAGTTTTTTTCCTCTAAATGTACAAGTCGTTGAGAAAAACTTCTTAAGGAAAAGTTTTTCCATTAGTAAAAACTAACACAAAACTACTTTGAAAACCATTAATTTTGCTCACTTAACATATATTTGAGTCATCAAAGGTCAAATGTACATCAATTTTTTCCTCTAAATGTACAAGTCCTAGAGAATATTTTTTAAGGAAAAGTTGTTCCATTAGTAAAACTAACACAAAACTACTTTAAAAACATCAAATTTGCTCACATAACATATATATGAGTCATCAAAGGTCAATTGTACATCAGTTTTTTTCCTCTAAATGTACAAGTCGTTGAGAAAAACTTCTTAAGGAAAAGTTTTTCCATTACTAAAGACTAACACAAAACTTTTTTGAAAACCATTATTTTTGCCCACATAACATATATTTGAGTCATCAAAAGTCAATTGTACATCATTTTTTCCTCTTAATGAACAAGTTCTAGAGAAAATTTTCTTAGGGAAAAGTTGTTCCATTAGTGAAAACTAACACAAATAAACTTTAAAAACATCAATTTTGCTCATATAACATATGTATGAGTCATCAAAGATCAATTGTACATCTTTTTTTCCTCTTAATGTACAAGTTCTAGAGAAAAATTTCTTAAGAAAAAGTTGTTCCATTAGTAAAAACTAACACAAAACTACTTTAAAAACATCAATTTTGCTCACATAACATATATATGAGTCATCAAAGGTCAATTGTACATCAGTTTTTTTCCTCTAAATGTACAAGTCGTTGAGAAAAACTTCTTAAGGAAAAGTTTTTCCATTACTAAAAACTAACACAAAACTTTTTTGAAAACCATTATTTTTGCCCACATAACATATATTTGAGTCATCAAAAGTCAATTGTACATCATTTTTTCCTCTTAATGAACAAGTTCTAGAGAAAATTTTCTTAGGGAAAAGTTGTTCCATTAGTGAAAACTAACACAAATAAACTTTAAAAACATCAATTTTGCTCATATAACATATGTATGAGTCATCAAAGATCAATTGTACATCTTTTTTTCCTCTTAATGTACAAGTTCTAGAGAAAAATTTCTTAAGAAAAAGTTGTTCCATTAGTAAAAACTAACACAAAACTACTTTAAAAACATCAATTTTGCTCACATAACATATATATGAGTCATCAAAGGTCAATTGTACATCAGTTTTTTTCCTCTAAATGTACAAGTCGTTGAGAAAAACTTCTTAAGGAAAAGTTTTTCCATTAGTAAAAACTAACACAAAACTACTTTGAAAACCATTAATTTTGCTCACATAACATATATTTGAGTCATCAAAGGTCAAATGTACATCAATTTTTTCCTCTAAATGTACAAGTCCTAGAGAATATTTTTTAAGGAAAAGTTGTTCCATTAGTAAAACTAGCACAAAACTACTTTAAAAACATCAAATTTGCTCACATAACATATATATGAGTCATCAAAGGTCAATTGTACATCAGTTTTTTTCCTCTAAATGTACAAGTCGTTGAGAAAAACTTCTTAAAGAAAAGTTTTTCCATTAGTAAAAACTAACACAAAACTACTTTGGAAACCACTATTTTTGCCCACATAACATATATTTGAGTCATCAAAGGTCAATTGTACATCATTTTTTCCTCTTAATGTACAAGTTCTAGAGAAAATTTTCTTCGGGAAAAGTTGTTCCATTAGTGAAAACTAACACAAATTTACTTTAAAAAACATCAAATTTGCTCATATAACATATGTATGAGTCATCAAAGGTCAATTGTACATCTTTTTTTCCTCTTAATGTACAAGTTCTGGAGAAAAATTTCTTGAGAAAAAGTTGTTCCATTAGTGAAAACTAACACAAAACTATTTTAAAAAAACGTCAATTTTGCTCACATAACAAATATATGAGTCATCAAAGGTCAATTGTACATCAATTTTTCCCTCTAAATGTACAAGTCCTAGAGAAAAATTTTTTAAGGAAAAGTTGTTCCATTAGTAAAAACTAACACAAAACTACTTTAAAAACATCAATTTTGCTCACCTAATATATATATGAGTCGTCGAAGGTCAATTGTACATCAGTTTTTTTCCTCTAAATGTAAACGTCATAGAGAAAAACTTCCCAATGAAAAGTTTTTCCATTAGTAAAAACTAACACCAAACTACTTTGAAAACCATTAATTTTGCTCACATAACATTTATTTGAGTCATCAAAGGTCAATTGTACATCATTTTTTTCTCTTAATGTACAAGTTCTAGAGAAAATTTTCTTAGGGAAAAGTTGTTCCATTAGTGAAAACTAACACAAATATACTTGAAAAAACATCAATTTTGCTCATATAACATATGTATGAGTCATCAAAGGTCAATTGTACATCAGTTTTTTTCCTCTAAAGGTACAAGTCGTTGAGAAAAACTTCTTAAGGAAAAGTTTTTCCATTAGTAAAAACTGACACAAAACTACTTTGAAAACCATTAATTTTGCTCACATAACATATATTTGAGTCATCAAAGGTCAATTGTACATCTTTTTTTCCTCTTAATGTACAAGTTCTAGAGAAAAATTTCTCAAGAAAAAGTTGTTCCATTAGTAAAAACTGACACAAAACTACTTTGAAAACCATTAATTTTGCTCACATAACATATATTTGAGTCATCAAAGGTCAATTGTACATCATTTTTTCCTCTTAAGGTACAAGTTCTAGAGAAAATTTTCTTAGGGAAAAGTTGTTCCATTAGTGAAAACTAACACAAATATACTTTAAAAAACATCAATTTTGCTCATATAACATATGTATGAGTCATCAAAGGTCAATTGTACATCTTTTTTTCCTCTTAATGTACAAGTTCTAGAGAAAAATTTCTTAAGAAAAAGTTGTTCCATTAGTGAAAACTAACACAAAACTATTTTAAAAAACGTCAATTTTGCTGACATAACAAATATATGAGTCATCAAAGGTCAATTGTACATCAATTTTTCCCTCTAAACGTACAAGTCCTAGAGAAAAATTTTTTAAGGAAAGTTGTTCCATTAGTAAAAACTAACACAAAACTACTTTAAAAACATCAATTTTGCTCACATAACATATATATGAGTCGTCGAAGGTCAATTGTACATCAGTTTTTTTCCTCTAAATGTAAACGTCATAGAGAAAAATTTCTTAAGGAAAAGTTTTTCCATTAGTAAAAACTATCACAAAACTACTTTGAAAACCATTAATTTTGCTCACATAACATATATTTGAGTCATCAAAGGTCAAGTGTACATTATTTTTTTTCTCATAATGTACAATTTCTAGAGAAAAATTTCTTTACAAGGTATCAATTTTGCTCTTGCAAACTGTATGTGAGTAGTCAAAAGTCAACTGAACTTTTTTATTGTGTGTACGAGTTATTGTTATGCAGTTTTAAAAATTAAGTTTAAAAATTAAACTTCCAAAAACTCTTCAAAAGCCTTTTGTTTTATTTTCTCTGACTTCACATCTGTGAAAAAAAATTGGAATGATACCAAAACTTTTCTACATGAGATATGTAAAGAAAATATCGAAATAAATCTATGTCATTTAATCAAAGTTCCTCAATCACAGCAAATTGTTTTTGCTAAAACTTGTTGTACAGGCTAAAAATGAACATATTTGATCAAAATAAGGGCGTCACAAAGCACTAAAAACAAATTAAAAGTCTTATCCATTCGTCGTTGAAGGTTGACAAACAAGAAATGCAACCGAAATTTCCGACTAAATTCCCTTAATATTTAAAACATAACTAATTGCCCAGAAATATTTCAAAAAGTGTCCATGAGTCATCAGAGATTTAAAGTTCATAGTAAAAATTTTTCTTGTAGATAATTTTTTTTATAAATCAATTAAGTATTTTAGCAGAAGAAAACTTTTCTGCTAAAATACTCCGTAAAACCGCTATACGCATTTCTAGAGACTTTCACTTCTATTTATTAAAACAAAACTTCTTCCTAGAGGCTGTACAATTGTGAAATTTATATGCGAACAAAAACCTACCGATGAGTTCATCTATATGTCATCTGAATTCAAAGAAAATTTTAGATAGAAATTTTTGCAAATAGAAGTTTTTCCATTATTAAAAACTAACACAAAACTACATTGAAAACCATTAATTTTGCTCACATAACATATATTTGAGTCATCAAAGGTCAAATGTACATCAATTTTTTCCTCTAAATGTACAAGTCCTAGAGAAATTTTTTTAAGGAAAAGTTGTTCCATTAGTAAAACTAACACAAAACTACTTTAAAAACATCAAATTTGCTCACATAACATATATATGAGTCATCAAAGGTCAATTGTACATCAGTTTTTTTCCTCTAAATGTACAAGTCGTTGAGAAAAACTTCTTAAGGAAAAGTTTTTCCATTAGTAAATGTTGCGGCTGCTCAAGAATCTCAGCGGAACCGATATATCACAGCCTGGTTCTCGAGTTTTACGCCGGCCTGGTTCTTCACTGGGTTCGATTGACTAACGATCTCGCAGAAATAAGTAGTCGCTCGCACGTATTAAAGGACTGTAACTTTAGTTTTGTTGATTGAAGTTAAGAAAATCCTTAGTGATAGTCTATGTTCAATCTCGTGCTGAAGTTTGTAAGGCTTCAGCCAGTAGCTAGTAATGTTGCAAACTTCTCGTTAAGTAGGCTCAACTAACTTATAACTCGCAAGATCTTAAGATCTAGCAAACTTAACAAAAAGACTAAAGTTGTTAAAGAATCAAATTTTAGTCTATCTGAGAGCCAACTGCTCTTTGTAACAGTTTCTAATGGTTCTAAATACAATACGGTTTCACTAATCAAACAATTGGGTTAAAGTAAATAATCAAATATTTATCATTTATAACATCATCATTACTTGTTTCTGACTGGTTAATCAAGAAAATGATTTATGTCATTGTTTACATAGTAAATGTCAAATTACTGCAATATTTACTTTTGTTGACATAAGCACGGATGGTTATTACGTAGCTCTAAATGCCTCGAATGCACGGTATTTGACCTTTAATGATCATCTAAAGTATCATAAAATAAACAACTTAAGAAATTTAGCAATAAATGACAAAATATCAAAAAATGCCAATTTTGCACCATATAAGTGCTAATAGGCACACTTGTGGGTCTGATGCAATAATGTTCTGTTCATTGGGTCCATGAATAGCTTAGAGGTAACCCTAACCGTCTGCCATAACCTCTGGTTGCTCGGGTTTTGGCTTCCCAAAATCGGGGGGGGTGTACAGATTTTCGGTCCCAACTTGTAAAATTTTTCATTTTTGACCATTTTTGAGTTTTGACAAATTCTAAGTTTTTTCAGTTTCAAAAGTTATTTCTTGCTGTCTGATGGCTTTTCTAGCTGATCTGAAGTGGCGCCAACATCGCCGGCCCTGTTTTCGATCTCGGAAACACCATCGTAGAATACTGGCGCTAACTTCACGACTGGCCGGTTTAGCTCTCCATGTGCCATTTTGACTCTCGCTGATCTCACAACTCCATCGTTGCCAGTGAAGATCTCAATGATTCGTCCCAGTTTGTATTCACAGCGTTTCACAGAGTCATCTACTAGCCACACTAACTCGCCTTCTTTCAGGTTTCGCACATGTTCTTTTGACCACTTCGATCTCTGGTTCCATTGTGGTAGATATTCGCGAGTCCATCTTTTCCAGATCATGTCGGCATATGCTTGAGCCGTTTTGAATGATTTTCTCAGGTCGTGGTAGCGTTCACTGGATGGCATGAATGGTGCACTCGCGTTCTCTCGTCCTAGCAAGAAATGATTAGGTGTGAGTGCTGTCAAATCTTCAGGGTCGTCACTTACTGCTGTCAGGGGTCTTGCGTTGAGAGTCTGCTCTACAAGACACATTGTTGTGCTGAGTACCTCGTCAGTGAGGCTTCTGTTGTCCAAGATTGCAATCATGACCTTCTTGCAACTTTGAACCAGTCTTTCCCAGATTCCACCAAAGTGAGGAGCTCCGGGAGGGTTGAATTTCCAAACAATCTTTTTCTGTGCTAAGTCACTTTCAATCTTAGCTTTGTCCCACTCGTTCATGAATGCTTTCAGCTCATTAGCTGCTCCAACGAAGTTTGTTCCGTTGTCACTAATGATGGTATTCGGGTAGCCACGTCTTGCAATGAATCTTGCCACTGCAGCTAGACATGACTCGGTGTCCAATGACTGAGCAACTTCGATGTGTACTGCTCTCGTTGTCAGGCAAGTGAAGAGGCAGCACCATCTCTTCAAGGTACGTCGTAGGAACTTGACTTCAAAGGGTCCGAAGTAATCGACTCCGGTATGGGTGAATGGGAACACATGTTCATCAAGTCGTTCTCGGGGTAGATCCGCCATCGGTGGGTGAATGGGGTTGGCGTTTCTGTGTCTGCATTTGATGCATCTCGACTTGATTTTTCTTAATGCATTTCTTATTCCGATGATCCAGTATTCTTGTTGGAGCATGTTTCTCACATATTCTGTGCCCTCATGTAGGTTGTCTCGATGTGCTTTCTCCAACAGAAGTTGTACAACTGGATGTTTTGCTGTTAACAATATTGGGTGTTTTGCATTGTAGTCAAGGTTTGAATGCTTCAGTCGGCCTTTCACTCTAATCGTTCCATCTTCCTCTATGAAGGGTGACAATTTGGCAATGTTTAATGTTTTGGAGATTTCTTTGCTGTTTGCTATAGACTTCGAAACATTCGGAAAGCTCTCGTTTTGAACAAATCGAAACAGTATTTGCTCTGCTTGATGAATTTCGTCTGCTTTGAGGGGACCCTTCTGTTTCGTCCTGAACCTCATGCAGTAGGCAATGAAATTTCTAATTCGATTGAAGGAACTGTATCGTCTCCAGTCAAATAGTTGTTCTAGTTTTGTTTCTGTTGCTACAGTACTCGTAACTTGCTCAGGTTCGAGTTCATTCACTTGGCACCACGGCTTTGGCCACTTTTCTTCATCTGCCTGAAGCCATGCCGGCCCGTTTAGCCATGCGGACTCCTTGAGGCCTTCGATGGACATTCCTCGGGTTCCGATGTCGGCAGGGTTTTCGACACCTTTGACGTGTCTCCATTGATCCATCGATGAGTTTTCCAGTATTTCAGCTGCTCTGTTTGCAACGAATACTTGTTGTTTCTTGTGCGCTGCCTGTAACCACTGTAGCACTGTTGATGAGTCGGTCCAATGATAGATTTTGTCAATTTTGACATCATGTTCATTGAGTATCTGCTTTCTGAGACGAACTCCGTAGACTGCGGCTTGAAGTTCTAATTTCGGTACCGTCATATGTCTGATGGGTGCCACACGGCATTTCCCTATTACATATGTCAGTTTTAGCGTTGCTTCATCTTGCAGATATGCCACAATGCACATTGCTTCCTCTGATGCATCTGTAAAGATGTGAAGTCTCAGGTTTGTGCAACCATTTTCAAAATAAAGTCGATTTATCGACATCGTCCTTATTTCTCTCAACTCAGAGCACCAATCACTGAACAGTTTTGAGTGTTCTGCTGACAACTCTTTGTCCCATGCTTGTCCCATTGCTGCCCAAATGCTTTTGAGTAGAAATCGCATTCGTATAGTAAAGGGTGAACATATCCCAAGTGGGTCGAACACTGCTGAGACAAAGGATAGGACAATTCTCTGAGTTATTTTTGCTGGAACTTCTTGCTCAATTCCACGACAGACAATGAGACTGTCTGTGTCCACATTCCAGTTGAGTCCTAGGATTGAAGATGATTGTGGTTCTGCTTCGAAAGTTTTCACGACTTTCGTTGATCTGTCTGTCTCTGGAATGTGTGACTTGACTTCTTCGTCACTTGTTATCCACTTCGTGAAATTGAATCCACCTTTGATGAGGATGTCTCTGACTTTCTGGTAGATTTCGATTGCTTCTTGAGGGGCTCTGACTGACTTTAGGAAGTCGTCCATGTAGAAGTTTCGCTGGACAGCTTTGACAAGATTTTCGTCGTTGACTGCATTATCTTTCGCCACTTGGTGCAAGGCGTAATTTGCACAAGTCGGCGAGCTTTTTGCCCCGAAAACGTGTCGTGTGTACTCGTAGATTTCTATTCTCCGCTCTGGATCTTCTCTCCAGAGGAATCGTAAACATCGGCTGTCATCTTTTGGGACAGCTACTTGAAGAAACATCGCTTCTATGTCGGCTGATAAGGCTATTTGGTGTTCTCGGAATCGAAATATGATTCCGATCAGACTCTGCAGCAGGTCTGGTCCTGATAGAAGTTTGTCGTTTAGGGCTACACCTTGATAATTTGCTGCTGCGTTGCACACTCTTCTGACTTTTTCGGGTTTGTGCGGGTTTATGACGGGATGATGTGGTAAATACCATTGCAGTTTATCTTTGGTTTCATTCAGTTCAGCTTGATCTACTTTCCGAACGTATCCAGCGTTGACATCTGTGTCAATGGTTTCTTGGTAGCGCTTCTTCAGCGCCTCGTCTTTCTGTAGGCGTCGTTCTAAGGACTTGAGTTGCCCCATTGCAGAGAAGAAGTTGTTTGGTAACTTCACTTCGTCCTCTCGCCACAGAAGTCCTACTTCATATCTTTCAGCGTTGAATCGGATTGTTTGTTCCAACGTCTTGATTGCTCGTTGCTCTTCCTTTGAATGTCCGGTGACATCGCAGTTTGAAGCGTAGGACTCGATATCCCACCACTTACTCAACTGGTTTGCTAGTTTGTCATCTGCAATTGATGTTGCTGTGGTCGCAAGAGTTGCTGCTTGCTTCGCTGGTAGGGGTCCACTTAAAGCCCAACCAATCTTTGATTTCACTGCCCATGGTGCAGCTTTGTCTTCTGACTTCTTGAATTCAAAAGGATGATGAATGTCGTAGCAATCTTGTCCAAGAATCACTTGAACATCGTTTAGATTGTAGCTCTGATCTGGCAAGTTCCTCAGATGTGGGTAACGGTCCTTCAATTCTTGCAACTCCACAATCTGGTCACCCAATTTCAATTTTTCGTGTACGTAGAACTGCACTGTTGTCAATGGTCGAGACTTCTCATGCGCTGAAACAGCTATCGGCACTATTTCAGTCTTTACATCCTGTGATCCATGGATCCCTGCTACTGATAAAGATGCTTTTCTGCCTTGGAGTTGGAGTTTTGACACCACTGATTTGTCCACAAATGAAATTGAGGATCCCGAATCACACATCGCTAGTACATTTAGGCTTAAGTCTCTGTTGGTCAGCTTGATTCGTACCACTGGAAGTCCTCCTTGGGTGATGTTAGTTGCTACTGCTGTTGTAGCATCTGAGACATTCTTTGTAGTCTCCTTCTTCGTTAGTTCGCTGTGCAAAAGCCTATTGTGCCGCCTTCCACAGCTGGGTACGCTGCAGGTCCTGCTTCTGCAGTCCTTTGACATGTGACCTGGTTTCAAACAATTGAAACACAGTCGGAACTTCTGAACATGCTCTCGTCGTTCATTTACTTTCAGTGACTTAAACTTTTCACACGTCCAAATAGGATGTTGCCCGTCTTTGAAGGGACATTCGAAATTCTTGGGTTTGCTTGACTCTTCAGCGTTTGAAGCAAAGGTACTCGTCTTCGGTTTATCACGGCTTTGAAATTTGTTTCTGTCAAACGACGAGTTTGTCTGTGCTAACAAGTTCTCATGAATTGCAGCTTTGGAGGCAAGCCACTCTTTGAAAATAATCAGGTTACCTCTCAGTAGTCGACGATCTTGCATGTACTGCAACCACTGTTCTCTCAGTTGCGTAGAAAGTTTTCTCGTTGTTGAACTTAGCCCTCCTTCTGATTCTAGGTCGGATGTGTATCCAAGTTGATTCAAAGTGTTTACAACATTTGTAACCACATTTGCGAATTTGACGATGCTCGTAGAATCGTCATGCCGAACTGGAGGATGAGTATGTATTTTCTTGAACTGCGCGTTGACTATGAAATCTGATCTGCCATACTTCTCACAGAGTATATACCAAGCGTGATAGTATGATTGTGAGCTGAATCCCATTCCCGATATTGCTGCCCTTGCTTGACCCGTGAGACTGGTCTTGAGGTATTGCATCTTTTCTGTATCGCTGATTGGCTTTTGATGAACAACAACATCAAAAAGACCTGACCACTCTGGCCACTCCAGAGGATCTCCTGAAAACTCAGTCAGTTTTAGTTTTGGCAAGCCATTGGCACCACTGCTTGGTACTGGTTGGTAAATTACTTGGGGAGTGGTGTGATTCATTGTGCTCTTGATTCTGCTCTCGGCAGACCTGTTCCGAAAGTTGTTATTTGGACTCTGACTCCGGTTTCTGTCTTGAACTGCTGACGTTCGCTGCTGTTGAAACGTCGTCCTTGTCAACGGCGGTGCTGGTGGGTCCGTTACACTAATTGGTTTACGGACTTCTGGTTTCTTGAGAATGCTCGGTTCGGCCAGTTGTGTTGAGAAAAGGCCTTCGCCCGGTTGGAACAGTGGGGTAACTTTCGGGTAGTTGCTGAAACGTTTGTCAGCTCTGTCCTTAGTGACATTCGTTGGAGGGTCGATAACAACATTTGGAGATGGGGGTCGTTGAGGGACAGACTGTTGAGCCCCTGCTTCTGCCCACCTCTCTATTCTTTCTTGATTTCGTTTTGATGCGACACTTTCTATCTCATCTGCCACTGATCCAGACGCTCGTGAGCTTCCTTTGGTGAGCTCAAGTTTCATACGTCTTTGTTCTTCTTCTTCCTCTGTTTTCCTTCTTTCGTTTTCCAGAGCTCGCTCATGCTGTCGAAAACGCAGTTCGTCTTCTTGCTGTTGCATCTTTAGACGTAACTCCTGTTCTTGTTGTTGCTGTTGTAAGCGTAACTCTTGTTCTCGTTGTTGTTGTTGTTGCTGTTGTTGTTGTAAACGTAACTCTTCTTGCTGGCGACGAAGTTCTATTTCTTCACGCTCCTGCTCTAACTCCAACTGACGCTCTCTCAGTCGTCGTTCTGTTTCTTTCTTTGCTCTCAGGTTTTCGAGCTCCATTTCTTCGATCTGTCGCCTTCTCGATGATCGCGAGTTGGCGATACTGGGTTGTTTTCTGCTTCCATGTGTAGCAGAATGCTTGGAAGGGACCTCGGCGTTCTCCTTAGCGTTTTCTATGGCTCCATTTTCTGTATCAATTACAGTTTCGTCGTTTGGGTCTTTGTCACCAGCCGATGTAGTGGACACTAAAGATGTTTGATTTCCACAATCCTTGCTGAACCTATACTGTTTCAGCAAGTCTTCATAGTGACTCCTAAGATTACTGAAATTCGCCAACCCTTGGTGACAGTGTTCGGTCTTCATCATTGGAAAAGCTTTTGCGCAAATTTCATCTAACTTTTCTTTTAACCGTTCCACCTGATCACACAGTATCTGTCTTTCGGAGTCGCTTAAATTTTCTGCTTTCAATTTCTTTTCGAGTTCTAACCTTTCGTCCTCGATTTGATCAGAATCTTCCCATAATTGGTACAATCGCAATGTGTCTTTCCGGTAGTCGACAACTACTGCGCAAAAATCTTCAATATCTTGGAGATCTGGTATTTTGTCAACTACCCATCGCAAAACCTTTCTCTTTTCTTCTAACATACGCTTGGTGTCATTATCAAAGCTTTCAAAATACTTTGGTTTTAAAAGTAACCTTTGCTGTTGTCGGTTGTCTTCCAAGTTGTCGTACGTCTCGAAGAAACATCGATAAGCACCTTTGGCTGTCATTGTTTTGTTTTGTGTCAGGTAGCCTTCCAGCTCGTTGAGGTGTCTGGAAAAGGACTTGAGTAGGTCAGCTTGCTCTTTCTCTAACGTCTTGAGTTGACCACTCGCCTTCCAATCAGCTGTCTTCCAGTGTCTGTTGGGACTTTTGCTGGCCATCGTTGCAGGTTGTGTTTTGGTCCACCAGGTTGAATCGAAGATTCGTTTCTGTTCGTGTCACTGCTGTTGATGTTGTCCGGGTCGGCGGACCAAATGTTGCGGCTGCTCAAGAATCTCAGCGGAACCGATATATCACAGCCTGGTTCTCGAGTTTTACGCCGGCCTGGTTCTTCACTGGGTTCGATTGACTAACGATCTCGCAGAAATAATTAGTCGCTCGCACGTATTAAAGGACTGTAACTTTAGTTTTGTTGATTGAAGTTAATAAAATCCTTAGTGATAGTCTATGTTCAATCTCGTGCTGAAGTTTGTAAGGCTTCAGCCAGTAGCTAGTAATGTTGCAAACTTCTCGTTAAGTAGGCTCAACTAACTTATAACTCGCAAGATCTTAAGATCTAGCAAACTTAACAAAAAGACTAAAGTTGTTAAAGAATCAAATTTTAGTCTATCTGAGAGCCAACTGCTCTTTGTAACAGTTTCTAATGGTTCTAAATACAATACGGTTTCACTAATCAAACAATTGGGTTAAAGTAAATAATCAAATACTTATCATTTATAACATCATCATTACTTGTTTCTGATTGGTTAATCAAGAAAATGATTTATGTCATTGTTTACATAGTAAATGTCAAATTACTGCAATATTTACTTTTGTTGACATAAGCACGGATGGTTATTACGTAGCTCTAAATGCCTCGAATGCACGGTATTTGACCTTTAATGATCATCTAAAGTATCAATAAATAAACAACTTAAGAAATTTAGCAATAAATGACAAAATATCAAAAAATGCCAATTTTGCACCATATAAGTGCTAATAGGCACACTTGTGGGTCTGATGCAATAATGTTCGTTGGGTCCATGAATAGCTTAGAGGTAACCCTAACCGTCTGCCATAACCTCTGGTTGCTCGGGTTTTGGCTTCCCAAAATCGGGGGGGTGTACAGATTTTCGGTCCCAACTTGTAAAATTTTTCATTTTTGACCATTTTTGAGTTTTGACAAATTCTAAGTTTTTTCAGTTTCAAAAGTTATTTCTTGCTGTCTGATGGCTTTTCTAGCTGATCTGAAGTGGCGCCAACAGTAAAAACTAACACAAAACTACTTTGAAAACCATTATTCTGCCCACATAACATATATATGAGTCATCAAAGGTCAATTGTACATCAGTTTTTTTCCTCTAAATGTACAAGTCGTTGAGAAAAACTTCTTAAGGAAAAGTTTTTCCATTAGTAAAAAATAACACAAAACTACTTTGAAAACCATTAATTTTGCTCACATAACATATATTTGAGTCATCAAAGGTCAAATGTACATCAATTTTTTCCTCTAAATGTACAAGTCCTAGAGAATATTTTTTAAGGAAAAGTTGTTCCATTAGTAAAACTAACACAAAACTACTTTAAAAACATCAAATTTGCTCACATAACATATATATGAGTCATCAAAGGTCAATTGTACATCAGTTTTTTTCCTCTAAATGTACAAGTCGTTGAGATAAACTTCTTAAGGAAAATTTTCCCATTAGAAAAAACTAACACAAAACTACTTTGAAAACCATTATTTTTGCCCACATAACATATATTTGAGTCATCAAAGGTCAATTGTACATCATTTTTTCCTCTTAATGTACAAGTTCTAGAGAAAATTTTCTTCCGGAAAAGTTGTTCCATTAGTGAAAACTAACACAAATATACTTTAAAAAACATCAAATTTGCTCATATAACATATGTATGAGTCATCAAAGGTCAATTGTACATCTTTTTTTCCTCTTAATGTACAAGTTCTAGAGAAAAATTTCTTGAGAAAAAGTTGTTCCATTAGTGAAAACTAACACAAAACTATTTTAAAAAAACGTCAATTTTGCTCACATAACAAATATATGAGTCATCAAAGGTCAATTGTACATCAATTTTTCCCTCTAAATGTACAAGTCCTAGAGAAAAATTTTTTAAGGAAAAGTTGTTCCATTAGTAAAAAATAACACAAAACTACTTTGAAAACCATTAATTTTGCTCACATAACATATATTTGAGTCATCAAAGGTCAAATGTACATCAATTTTTTCCTCTAAATGTACAAGTCCTAGAGAATATTTTTTAAGGAAAAGTTGTTCCATTAGTAAAACTAACACAAAACTACTTTAAACCATCAAATTTGCTCACATAACATATATATGAGTCGTCGAAGGTCAATTGTACATCAGTTTTTTTCCTCTAAATGTAAACGTCATAGAGAAAAACTTCTTAATGAAAAGTTTTTCCATTAGTAAAAACTAACACAAAACTACTTTGAAAACCATTAATTTTGCTCACATACCATATATTTGAGTCATCAAAGGTCAATTGTACATCATTTTTTCCTCTTAATGTACAAGTTCTAGAGAAAATTTTCTTAGGGAAAAGTTGTTCCATTAGTGAAAACTAACACAAATATACTTTAAAAAACATCAATTTTGCTCATATAACATATGTATGAGTCATCAAAGGTCAATTGTACATCAGTTTTTTTCCTCTAAAGGTACAAGTCGTTGAGAAAAACTTCTTAAGGAAAAGTTTTTCCATTAGTAAAAACTGACACAAAACTACTTTGAAAACCATTAATTTTGCTCACATAACATATATTTGAGTCATCAAAGGTCAATTGTACATCTTTTTTTTCCTCCTAATGTACAAGTTCTAGAGAAAAATTTCTCAAGAAAAAGTTGTTCCATTAGTAAAAACTAACACAAAACTACTTTAAAAACATCAATTTTGCTCACATAACATATATATGAGTCATCAAAAGTCAATTGTACATCAGTTTTTTTCCTCTAAAGGTACAAGTCGTTGAGAAAAACTTCTTAAGGAAAAGTTTTTCCATTAGTAAAAACTGACACAAAACTACTTTGAAAACCATTAATTTTGCTCACATAACATATATTTGAGTCATCAAAGGTCAATTGTACATCATTTTTTCCTCTTAATGTACAAGTTCTAGAGAAAATTTTCTTTGGGAAAAGTTGTTCCATTAGTGAAAACTAACACAAATATACTTTAAAAAACATCAATTTTGCTCATATAACATATGTATGAGTCATCAAAGGTCAATTGTACATCTTTTTTTCCTCTTAATGTACAAGTTCTAGAGAAAAATTTCTTGAGAAAAAGTTGTTCCATTAGTGAAAACTAACACAAAACTATTTTAAAAAACGTCAATTTTGCTCACATAACAAATATATGAGTCATCAAAGGTCAATTGTACATCAATTTTTCCCTCTAAACGTACAAGTCCTAGAGAAAAATTTTTTAAGGAAAGTTGTTCCATTAGTAAAAACTAACACAAAACTACTTTAAAAACATCAATTTTGCTCACATAACATATATATGAGTCGTCGAAGGTCAATTGTACATCAGTTTTTTTCCTCTAAATGTAAACGTCATAGAGAAAAATTTCTTAAGGAAAAGTTTTTCCATTAGTAAAAACTATCACAAAACTACTTTGAAAACCATTAATTTTGCTCACATAACATATATTTGAGTCATCAAAGGTCAATTGTACATAATTTTTTTTCTCATAATGTACAATTTCTAGAGAAAAAATTCTTTACAAGGTATCAATTTTGCTCTTGCAAACTGTATGTGAGTAGTCAAAAGTCAACTGAACTTTTTTATTGTGTGTATGAGTTATTGTTATGCAGTTTTAAAAATTAAGTTTAAAAATTTAATTTCCAAAAACTCTTCAAAAGCCTTTTGGTTTTATTTTCTCTGACTTCACATCTGTGAAAAAAAATTGGAATGATACCAAAACTTTTCTACATGAGATATGTAAAGAAAATATCGAAATAAATCTATGTCATTTAATCAAAGTTCCTCAATCACAGCAAACTGTTTTTGCTAAAACTTGTTGTACAGGCTAAATATGAACTTATTTGATCAAAATAAGGGCGTCACAAAGCACTAAATACAAATTAAAAGTCTTATTTCCGAAATTTCCGACTAAATTCCCTCAATATTTAAAACATAACTAATTGCCCAGAAATATTTCAAAAAGTGTCCATGAGTCATCAGAGATTTAAAGTTCATAGTAAAAATTTTTCTTGTAGATAATTTTTTTTATAAATCAATTAAGTATTTTAGCAGAAGAAAACTTTTCTGCTAAAATACTCCGTAAAACCGCTATACGCATTTCTAGAGACTTTCACTTCTATTTATTAAAACAAAACTTCTTCCTAGAGGCTGTACAATTGTGAAATTTATATGCGAACAAAAACCTACCGAAGAGTTCATCTATATGTCATCTGAATTCAAAGAAAATTTGAGATAGAAATTTTTGCAAGATTAGAGCAAAAACTTCTCATTAGTACTTAACTACTTATGTATGTTTCATACCTTCCCAAAACAGTCAATAAACGTTTTCAGCAGTCAATAGATGCAAATTACTTCCTATTACTTGTCATAAATTATTAGAAATATTTAAAATAAATTTCTCTAATTCTTTAAATAAAACAAGAACTAAAACAAGAAATAAAACTCTAACGCTTTAAATAAAAAAAACAAGAACTAAAAAACACCTGTTCGAATCATTTTTTGTCACAAAAGCATTTATTTTTGTTTGCTGATGTCATATTTATAGGAGCACAACAAACTTTTTTAATTTCATGAAATTTTTCCATAATTACAATGCATCATTATTTACGTCTATATTAAACCATTTTAGAGAAACAATATTTAAAACTTCAGCTGCATTACAAATTTTGTAAATTATCAGCCGTCAATTGTCAATCAACAGCGGTTATCAAGGTCACTTGTATATTTTTCGTTCTATATGCGTATGTTCAGCAGTGCCAAAATTGGCCAAAATGCAAAATAAAATTAACGAAAACATAATACTGATTGGTATAAAATCTGCAAAAAAGAATATGCTATGTTTTGCCAAAAGAGCTAATTCTAAAGAATTTTCAGGGTTAGAAAAAAAAATCTGTTAAAAAAATTAATAAATACAAACCAGGAGTGACTTTGGTAGCTTCCTTCTCCTTCAGGAAAATATACAGCTCCTTTACATTCTACTCGAACTTTATGATAAACTTACCAGATCAAGCAAAACTCAAAAAACTTCCTTTTCTTGGAAATGAAAAAACTTAGACAACTATACGGATTTCCCCATTTTTCTTTTTTTGAAAACGTGTTTTCGCAACTTTAGCTAAAATTACAAAAAAAACCAGATCAACTTTTTCACATGGTATGCAAATAAATTAGTGTCTTATGAGACAATGAAAAACATGATGTGGCTTTCTGACAATCTGTCCATTTTTGATTGATTTTTGAATTATTTTTGTTCCACTACCACGAAAACGTTCTCAGAGTGAATAAGAGAAAAAACGGTTTTGAAATGAAATCCAATTTTTTGAACGCCTAGGTCACACTGCATCAATCATCAATTTTAAAATTTAATCATTTTTTTGTCATATTGCATCTAGAAGTTGCTTTTATCAAAATTTTTATTGGACTTGAAAAGCATTAAAGTTTTTACTGCAACCCAAATTGCCAACGTTTTAATTCTGTCACATTTGATTGCTAACATTTTTGACTATAGGAAAAAGATTTGGCTGACAATTTTTAAAACAACCCAAAAAAATATCAAGGAGAAAAAGTCAGTTGAAAACTTTAAGCAACTATACATCGAGTTTCTATTCAAATATAAAATTCAAGTATAATAAAACAAGTTGACAAAACTGCCATAAAAAAATTTAGTTCCTGGTCTCGACTTTACCCTAGGTTCAATGGGTCCACACAAAAAGGAAAATCAATTCAACACACATCAAAATCAAACAGTTTTTAGATGGACAAGAGTACTATAAAAACAATCCTTGCTTTAAAAATATTCATTTTGAAGATTTCAACAACTACAGATCAGTCGTTTTTCTTTCCCAATGAATTAGTTTTGATTTGTAAAAAGTTAACAGCAAAAGTCTTATCGGAGGGAGTTTAATCGCATATACTTGCATCTAGTGGTTGCAAGTGGTTGCAAAATAGTGAGTTTCCAACATTTTACACCTAAACTAAAGCAAACCACCTAATTTCGGGAAAAAAATAGAGGACTAACCATGTTTTTGTGGTTTATTCCACATTGTATTGCTTCAGCTTAAGCCCAGTATTTTGCAAGTAATTTTTTCTCAATAAAAAATTGCATTTTTATCCAACAATTCCTAGAAAGCTAATTCTAGGATCCATGAATATTAGATTTAAAAATTGAAAATTTTTGGTTTTTTCTGACGAAGCTTGCACTTAACCAACCAATCAAAACGTTTTGGTACATGCAGGTTATTGACTGTACCTTAATTTTCGAACGGAAGCAAAAATTATAAAAGCCAAAATCTTACTAAGAAAAATCATTTCAAAGCTTTCAACAACTGCGAACCAGCGCTTGAATTGAGGTCTAGCAGCCTTTATTTTCAAATTAAATTTTTGCAAGCACAATATTTCGAACTAATTAGAAGTGTAAGTCCTACATTTTTCTCTTCAAAACCAGTTGCACCTGTGCTAAAAGATGAACCCGGAAAACATCCTATTTACTGGAATTTTGACTTCCCGAAAAAAAATGTTTAAAAGCTGCCATAATTTGTTTTAAAACGGGAACAAAACAAACGATACTTAAAACAAAATGTACAAGCATTTTTTTTGTCTGTTTTCTGACAAAATCCGACAATTTTTTTCCTTTCATTTTCTTTTTCAAATTCAGATGCATTTTTTCGTTGATTATTTCTTAATATAAATCAAAGCCAATTTTCTTGACGTCATTGCCAGCTCGCAAAAAAATTTAAAACCAAAAAACAATACAAGGTCAAGATCAATTAAACCACTGATTTAATAGATAGTATCTTTTAGGAGTTGCAAATGGATAGGTTAAGTGATCAAGTACCCTTGGATTCCTTGTAGGATTTAAATTAATATAATTGATCCGTGGATGATTCTTTATAGAAAGTTTTTCAAAGTGTTCATCAGAAATCAGATGTTTATTTACCTTTTTCTGTTTTAGATGAAGACTTTCAACTGTGACGAGTGCTCGAAGAACTACAGCAGGAAAGAGATAGTATCTTTCTTAAGAACTACAGCAGTACCCTTGGATTCCTTGTAGGATTTAAATTAATATAATTGATCCGTGGATGATTCTTTATAGAAAGTTTTTCAAAGTGTTCATCAGAAATCAGATGTTTATATACCTTTTTCTGTTTTAGATGAGGACTTTCAACTGTGACGAGTGCTCGAAGAACTACAGCAGGAAAAAGAAGCTACTGCAACATAGTGAGAAGGAGCATAACACAAAATATGAAAAAGTGGCAGACTATAAATGCGGACAATGCAAAAGGAAGTTGACTCAGAGCAGGAATTTGATTCAGCATTTGAAGATAGTTCATGGATGTCAGACGTACACAAAGTGCAAGCATTGTACACAAATGTATGGCGACCCTTCGTGTGATAACATGAAAAAGACGCTCATGGTACTCACAAAGTGGTTCCAGAGAAAGTTAAAAGCAACATTGAGCGTCAGATAACAAAACACGCGATCAAAAAACTTTTCCAGTCCTTCAGGTTACAAGCGGACAACCAAATTGATGTGTTTAATTTGGTTACAGAGCATTTGGAAGACCTGAAATTGTTTGTGAGAAACAAAATAGCAGAGCTTGGACCTTTGAAAATTCAGCTCTCTGTTTTCGTTCAGATGTTGAAACCAACAGATTATACCAAAGTCGGTTGTCATGCAAACACAAAATCGAAAACTTTAACAACAGAACCATCAGATGATGAAATTTTTGAAATGATTGAACAAATGAACAATTCAATCCAGATTTTTTCAACAGTTGGATGTGGATTCGTTGTTCAGAAAATTGATCATTTGGATATCAGCATTAACAAATTTAAACCTATCAGAGGAAGCAGTTACTTTGCTACGCCGGCTGCCCTAATGGGAAACAACTTTCTCCTAATTATTCGAAACAATGATAACAAATGTTTTGCATACTCACTACTTGCTGCATTGTATCCTGAGAAAAAGAACTGAGAGAGGCAAAACAAATACAAGCCACAATTGCACAAACAGAATTTTGATAATATCGAGTTCCCGATGTCCTCAACGGATGTTCCAAAATTTCAAAAGCAAAATTATAATGGAATTAATATCTTTGGTTTCGAGAAAAACAAAATTTTACCGCTTTACTTGACCAACTTAAAAACAGAAAAAATTATTCCTTTGTTGCTGCTGACCGGTGGATCTACTAGTCATTACTGCTTGATAAAAAACTTGCACGCTTTCATGGCTCGGCAATTTGGAAAAAGGAATCATAACCGGTATACATACTGCGAAAGTTGTCTTCGTGGATTTTGGAGTTCAACGGCACTGGAGAAACATTTGGATTTACGTGGGGAGCGTAAAGCTGTTGATATTTTTATGCCAAAGGAAGACTCAAAAATTGAATTTACAAACTGGCATAAAACGTTTTCAGTTCCTTTAGTTATTTACGCCGACACAGAGGCTGTCAGCCTTAAGCATGACACCTGCTGCCAGAATCTTGATACTAGCTACACCTTGAATAAAGAAACTCAGAAACCTTGCGCAATAGGTTTCTGTGCTGTTGATAAAAAATGTGGAAGTGATTATTATAGTTTTGAAGGTGAGAAATGCATCGAAAAGTTTTTTTGGTGGCTCAGATAGAACGCTAAATCGATTTCTGTGAGAAAACAGAATCATAGACGTCTCGTAATATCTGATGAAGAACGCAAGCAAATTATTGATCAGAGCACGAGATGTGTTATTTGTCAGAAAAAAATTGAACGACGAAAAAAGTAACCCATCATGATCACTTTACTTGTGAAAACTAACACAAAACTATTTTAAAAAACGTCAATTTTGCTCACATAACAAATATATGAGTCATCAAAGGTCAATTGTACATCAATTTTTCCCTCTAAATGTACAAGTCCTAGAGAAAAATTTTATAAGGAAAAGTTGTTCCATTAGTAAAAACTAACACAAAACTACTTTAAAAACATCAATTTTGCTCACATAACATATATATGAGTCGTCGAAGGTCAATTGTACATCAGTTTTTTTCCTCTAAATGTACAAGTCGTTGAGAAAAACTTCTTAAGGAAAAGTTTTTCCATTAGTAAAAACTAACACAAAACTACTTTGAAAACCATTAATTTTGCTCACATAACATATATTTGAGTCATCAAAGGTCAATTGTACATCATTTTTTCCTCTTAATGTACAAGTTCTAGAGAAAATTTTCTCAGGGAAAAGTTGTTCCATTAGTGAAAACTAACACAAATATACTTTAAAAACATCAATTTTGCTCATATAACATATGTATGAGTCATCAAAGGTCAATTGTACATCAGTTTTTTTCCTCTAAATGTAAACGTCATAGAGAAAAATTTCTTAAGGAAAAGTTTTTCCATTAGTAAAAACTATCACAAAACTACTTTGAAAACCATTAATTTTGCTCACATAACATATATTTGAGTCATCAACGGTCAATTGTACATAATTTTTTTCTCATAATGTACAATTTCTAGAGAAAAATTTCTTTACAAGGTATCAATTTTGCTCTTTCAAACTGTATGTGAGTAGTCAAAAGTCAACTGAACTTTTCTATTGTGTGTACGAGTTATTGTTATGCAGTTTTAAAAATTAAGTTTAAAAATTAAACTTCCAAAAACTCTTCAAAAGCCTTTTGTTTTATTTTCTCTGACTTCACATCTGTGAAAAAAAATTGGAATGATACCAAAACTTTTCTACATGAGATATGTAAAGAAAATATCGAAATAAATCTATGTCATTTAATCAAAGTTCCTCAATCACAGCAAATTGTTTTTGCTAAAACTTGTTGTACAGGCTAAAAATGAACATATTTGATCAAAATAAGGGCGTCACAAAGCACTAAAAACAAATTAAAAGCCTTATCCATTCGTCGTTGAAGGTTGACAAACAAGAAATGCAACCGAAATTTCCGACTAAATTCCCTTAATACTTTAAAACATAACTAATTGCCCAGAAATATTTCAAAAAGTGTCCATGAGTCATCAGAGATTTAAAGTTCATAGTAAAAATTTTTCTTGTAGATATTTTTTTTTATAAATCAATTAAGTATTTTAGCAGAAAAAAACTTTTCTGCTAAAATACTCAGTAAAACCGCTATACGCATTTCTAGAGACTTTC
Organism: Convolutriloba macropyga; assembly: GCF_964194025.1. NCBI lineage: Eukaryota > Metazoa > Xenacoelomorpha > Acoela > Convolutidae > Convolutriloba > Convolutriloba macropyga. The sequence continues at coordinate 52,804,780 of NC_134468.1, forward strand.
ACTTCTATTTATTAAAACAAAACTTCTTCCTAGAGGCTGTACAATTGTGAAATTTATATGCGAACAAAAACCTACCGAAGAGTTCATCTATATGTCATCTGAAATCAAAAAAAATTTGAGATAGAAATTTTTGCAAAATTAGAGCAAAAATTTCTCATTAGTACTTAACTACTTATGTATGTTTCATACCTTCCCAAAACAGTCAATAAACGTTTTCAGCAGTCAATAGATGCAAATTACTTCCTATTAGTTGTCATAAATTATCAGAAAAATTTAAGATAATTTTCTCTAACTCTTTAATTAAAACAAGAACTAAAACAAGAAATAAAGTTCTATCGCTTTAAATAAAAAAACAAGAACTAAAAAACACCTGTTCGAATCATTTTTTGTCACAAAAGCATTTATTTTTGTTTGCTGATGTCATATTTACAGGAGCACAACAAACTTTTTTAATTTCATGAAATTTTTCCATAATTACAATGCATCATTAATTACGTTTATATTAAACCATTTTAGAGAAACAATATTTAAAACTTCAGCTGCATTACAAATTTTGTAAATTATCAGCCGTCAATTGTCAATCAACAGCGGTTATCAAGGTCACTTGTATATTTTTCGTTCTATATGCGTATGTTCAGCAGTGCCAAAATTGGCCAAATGCAAAATAAAATTAACGAAAACATAATACTGATTGGTATAAAAATCTGCAAGAAAGAATATGCTATGTTTTGCCAAAAGAGCTAATTCGAAAGAATTTTCAGGGTTAGAAAAAAAATCTGTTAAAAAAATTAATAAATACAAACTAGGAGTGACTTGGGTAGCTTCCTTCTCCTTCAGGAAAATATACAGCTCCTTTACATTCTACTCGAACTTTATGATAAACTTACCAGATCAAGCAAAACTCAAAAAACTTCCTTTTCTTGGAAATGAAAAAACTTAGACAACTATACGGATTCCCCCAATTTTCTTTTTTTGAAAACGTGTTTTCGCAACTTTAGCTAAAATTACAAAAAAAACCAGATCAACTTTTTCGCATGGTATGCAAATAAATTAGTGTCTTATGAGACAATGAAAAACATGATGTGGCTTTCTGACAATCTGTCCATTTTTGATTGATTTTTGAATTATTTTTGTTCCACTACCACGAAAACGTTCTCAGAGTGAATAAGAGAAAAAACGGTTTTGAAATGAAATCCAATTTTTTGAACGCCTAGGTCACACTGCATCAATCATCAATTTTAAAATTTAATCATTTTTTTGTCATACTGCATCTAGAAGTTGCTTTTATCAAAATTTTTATTGGACTTGAAAAGCATTAAAGTTTTTACTGCAACCCAAATTGCCAACGTTTTAATTCTGTCACATTTGATTGCTAACATTTTTGAATATAGGAAAAAGATTTGGCTGACAATTTTTAAAACAACCCAAAAAAATATCAAGGAGAAAAAGTCAGTTGAAAACTTTAAGCAACTATACATCGAGTTTCTATTCAAATATAAAATTCAAGTATAATAAAACAAGTTGACGAAACTGCCATAAAAAATTTTAGTTCCTGGTCTCGACTTTACCCTAGGTTCAATGGGTCCACACAAAAAGGAAAATCAATTCAACACACATCAAAATCAAACAGTTTTTAGAGAGACAAGAGTACTATAAAAACAATCCTTGCTTTAAAAATATTCATTTTGAAGATTTCAACAACTACAGATCAGTCGTTTTTTCTTTCCCAATGAATTAGTTTTGATTTGTAAAAAGTTAACAGCAAAAGTCTTATCGGCGGGAGTTTAATCGCATATACTTGCATCTAGTTGTTGCAAGTGGTTGAAAAAAAGTAGTTTCCAACATTTTACACCTAAACTAAAGCAAACCACCTAATTTCGGTTAAAAAATAGAGGACTAACCATGTTTTTGTGGTTTATTCAACATTGTATCGCTTCAGCTTAAGCCCAGTATTTTGCAAGTAATTTTTTTTGCAATGAAAAACTGCATTTTTATCCAACAATTCCTAGAAAGCTAAATCTAGGATCCATGAATATTAGATTTAAAAATTGAAAATTTTTGGTTTTTTCTGACGAAGCTTGCACTTAACCAACCAATCAAAACGTTTTGGTACATACAGGTTATTGACTGTACCTTAATTTTCGAACGGAAACAAAAATTATAAAAGCCAAAATCTTACTAAGAAAAATCATTTCAAAGCTTTCAACAACTGCGAACCAGCGCTTGAATTGAGGTCAAGCAGCCTTTATTTTCAAATTAAATTTTTACAAGCACAATATTTCAAACTAATTAGAAGTGTAAGTCCTTCATTTTTATCTTCAAAACCAGTTGCACATGTGCTAAAAGATGAAACCGGAAAACATCCTATTTACTGGAATTTTGACTTCCCGAAAAAAAAATGTTTAAAAACTGCCATAATTTGTTTTAAAATGGGAACAAATCGAACGATACTTAAAACAAAATGTACAAGCTTTTCTATGTCTGTTTTCTGATAAAATCCGACAATTTTTTTCCTTTCATTTTCTTTTTCATATTCAGATCCATTTTTTCGTTGATTAATTCTTAATATAAATCAAAGCCAATTTTCTTGACGTCATTGCCAGCTCGCAAAAAAATTTAAAACCAGAAAACAATACAAGGTCAAGATCAATTAAACCACTGATTTAATAGATAGTATCTTTTAGGAGTTGCAAATGGATAGGTTAAGTGATCAAGTACCCTTGGATTCCTTGTAGGATTTAAATTAATATAATTGATCCGTGGATGATTCTTTATAGAAAGTTTTTCAAAGTGTTCATCAGAAATCAGATGTTTATATACCTTTTTCTGTTTTAGATGAGGACTTTCAACTGTGACGAGTGCTCGAAGAACTACAGCAGGAAAAAGAAGCTACTGCAACATAGTGAGAAGGAGCATAACACAAAATATGAAAAAGTGGCAGACTATAAATGCGGACAATGCAAAAGGAAGTTGACTCAGAGCAAGAATTTGATTCAGCATTTGAAAACAGTTCATGGATGTCAGACGTACACAAAGTGCAAGCATTGTACACAAATGTATGGCGATCCTTCGTGTGATAACATGAAAAAGACGCTCATGGTACTCACAGAGTGGTTCCAGAGAAAGTTAAAAGCAAGATTGAGCGTCAGATAACAAAACACGCGATCAAAAAACTTTTCCAGTCCTTCATGTTACAAGCGGACAACCAAATTGATGTGTTTAGTTTGGTTACAGGGCATTTGGAAGACCTGAAATTGTTTGTGAGAAACAAAATAGCAGAGCTTGGACCTTTGAAAATTCAGCTCTCTGTTTTCGTTTAGATGTTGAAACCAACAGATTATACCAAAGTCGGTTGTCATGCAAACACAAAATCGAAAACTTTAACAACAGAACCATCAGATGATGAAATTTTGGAAATGATTGAACAAATGAACAATTCAATCCAGATTTTTCCAACAGGTGGAATTGGATTCGTTGTTCAGAAAATTGATCATTTGGATATCAACATTAACAAATTTAAACCTATCAGAGGAAGCAGTTACTTTGCAACGCCAGCTGCCCTAATGGGAAACAACTTTCTCCTAATTATTCGAAACAATGATAACAAATGTTTTGCATACTCACTACTTGGTGCATTGTATCCTGAGAAAAAGAACTGAGAGAGGCAAAACAAATACAAGCCACAATTGCACAAACAGAATTTTGATAATATCGAGTTCCCGATGTCCTCAACGGATGTTCCAAAATTTCAAAAACAAAACTATATTGGAATTAATATCTTTGGTTTCGAGAAAAACAAAATTTTACCGCTTTACTTGACCAAAGTAAAAACAGAAAAAAATATTCCTTTGTTGCTGCTGACCGGTGGATCTACTAGTCATTACTGCCTGATAAAAAACCTGCACGCTTTCATGGCTCGGCAATTTGGAAAAAGGAATCACAACCGGTATACTTACTGCGAACGTTGTCTTCATGGATTTTGGAGTTCAATGGCACTGGAGAAACATTTGGATTTATGTGGGGAGCGTAAAGCTGTTGATATTTTTAAGCCAAAGGAAGACTCAAAAATTGAATTTACAAACTGGCATAAAACGTTTTCAGTTCCTTTAGTTATTTACGCCGACACAGAGGCTGTCAGCCTTAAGCATGACACCTGCTTCCAGAATCTTGATACTAGCTACACCTTAAAAAAAGAAACTCAGAAACCTTGCGCAATAGGTTTCTGTGCTGTTGATAAAAAATTTGGAAGTGAATATTATAGTTTTGAAGGTGAGAAATGCATCGAAAAGTTTTTTTGGTGGCTCAGATAGAACGCTAAATCTATTTCTGTGAGAAAACAGAATCATAGACGTCTCGTAATATCTGATGAAGAACGCAAGCAAATTACTGATCAGAGCACGAGATGTGTTATTTGTCAGAAAAAAATTGAACGACGAAAAAAGTAACCCATCATGATCACTTTACTGGTGAATTATACGGTGTGGCACATAACAGCTGCAACCTTAAGCTTCGTACGCAGACGTTTACGCCTATTTTCTTCCACAACCTAAGTAAATATGACGCACATCATCTACTGAAATACATTGAAATCCGCTCGGAAGAAAAACTGAAAGTCATTCCCTGCAACAGTGAGACATACATCTCATTCTCGTTCTTTGTTCCTGTTGGTAAAACGAAAGATGACAAGCTACTATATGAAGAATTTCGTTTCCTTGACAGTTTTTGTTTTTTATCGGGGAGTCTTGACACTCTGGCTACAACACGCGAAACAAAAGACTACATTCAATTATCTAAACGTTTCCCAAAACATGTCGACATTTTGCAAAACAAAGGAGTTTTCCCATACTCGTTTCTCGATGGCTTTGAGAAACTCTCTGAAAAGTCGTTGCCTCATTATGGTGATCAGTGGATAAATTCACTGTCAAAATTGTTGGTAAAATTGATGCTTCTGAGGAGGATGTTCAGCATGCTATTAAAGTTTGGAATATGTTTGGCTGCAAAAACTTCGGAGACTATCTCATGTTGTATCTCAAAACTGATGTCCTTCTTCTGGCTGACGTATTTGAAAAATACCGCAGACTGTTTGATCAGGTATATAGATTAGACCCCTGTCATTAATATAGTGCACCCAATATTTCATGGGATGCAATGCTGAAAACAATTAAAGTGAAACTGGACTTTTTCTCTGATATAGATATGCTGTTGTTTTGTGAGAGAGCCATCCGAAGAGGATTTAATGGAATTGGTGAAAAACGGTATATGAAAGCTAACAACAAATTTTTGGATGCATTTGATGCAGAAAAACCAAGTACGTATGGACTTTTTCTGGATGTCGCTAATTTATACGGTCGAACAATGATGAAAAAACTGCCAACCGGAGGATTTGAATGGTCAGACATCAGTTTGGACAAGATCATGCAAACATCTGACCAGAGTGATGTTGGGTACTTTGTAATGGTTGATCTGAATTATCCTAGCAACATACATGACTGTCACAATGATTTCCCTCTGGCTGCTGAGAAGTTGAAAATCGATGCTGAGATACTTTCTCAGCATCAAGTAGAATTGGGAAACAAGACCAGTCGTATCCCAAAGCGTCTGGAAACGCTTCAGTCAAAGCAGAATTATGTATGTCCCTATTCAGTTCTAAAGTTTTATTGTCAACAGGGGCTTCAAGTAGCCAGACTACATAAGACTCTGAAGTTTAACCAGAGTGACTTTATGAAGTGCTATATTGAGCAGAATACAAAGTTGCGGCAACAAAACGGTATCAGCACTTTTGAAAAGGACTTTTTAAATTTTTGAACCATTCATGCTTCGGAAAAAGAATGGAAAATTTGAGATGTCGTTACAAGATGGTATTTGTTGAACATGAGGAGGAAGCAAATTTTTATTGCAATAAGTACAATTTTTGAGAAGTTCACTATATTTTGAGAGAACTTTGTTGGGATCACTCTTAGCAAGAAAAAAATCAGGTGGAATAAAACAACTTATCTGGGTGCTGCTATTTTGGATCTGTCAAAACAACACATGTACAGGTTTCATTATGAAGAAATGAAGCATTTGTTTGACAAAAGCTCGAGTAATGTATCGTGACACTGATTCTCTCTTTTATGAAATTGAGACGGATGACATATACGAAGGTCTTGTACAGCTGAAACATGTACTTGATTTGAGTGATTACCCCAAGTGTCATCACTTACATAGTGAATTAAACAAAAAAGTGCCACTAAAATTATCAGATGAGCTGAATGGTGACATCGTGATGGAAGCAGTTTTTCTGAAACCAAAAGCCTACGCTGTAAAATCTTTGCAGAAATTCAAACAAAGTGCCAAGGGTGTGAGCAAACATGTGAAAAAGACACTTCATCATGATAGGTTCAAAGATGTGCTCAATTCAAAATCACCATTGAGAAAACTAGTAACATCTATAACTAGTGACAAACACACACTCAACATAACAGAGTCTAACAAAATTGCTTTGAGTGCATTTGATGATAAACGTTATTATCTGAGTGATGGCATTTGATCATATGCTTATGGAAACTACAAAATAGGTCAAAAACAGAAAAAACATCCGGAAAGAACTCTAAAGTCCTATATTGAGATGAATGAACGTGAAAGCATCGGAGATTTAGCTGAACAACTGGATAGTGAGATTGCAGAAACATATTCTCCACCTGATCCTGGGTTCTGGAAAACTTCTCAAATGGAGTCCGATGATGAAGAAAGTGTTGATTTTGATGCAGCTCCCAAGGAAAAACCGTTCTCAACATGTCCATATATCAATTTCGAAGCAGAGGAAGAGCCGCCTTCAAAGAAACAACGCTTGTCCAGCAGGCGCTAAACATTGATGTTGCTGCCCAACTCCACCCCGGTTGGGAGTCTCAAGAAGTATTGACGAGGAGATACAAAAACCTGCGACTGCTCCGCGCAGGAGCTTCTTGTGACAATAACATCTCTAAAAAGGGATAGCTGCCCAACTCCACTCCGGTTTGGAGGCTCAAGAAGTATTGACGAGGAGATACAAAAGCCTGCGACTGCTCCGCGCAGGAGCTTCTTGTGACATTAACAGCTCTTATAAGGGGTAGCTGCCCAACTCCACCCCGGTTGGGGCCTCAAGAAGTGTTGACGAGGAGATACAAAAACCTGCAACTGCTCCGCGCTGGAGCTTCTTGTGACAATAGCAGCTCTAAAAGTGGAGAATATTGATTTGTATTTCTACTCGTGCATTTCTATTTTAATATCCAGATGTCCAGAGAACACAAATAGATGTTGCAGAGGATTCTGACGGAAAAGCAGTTTTAAACCGGTTTATGCATAAAACTTAAAACAGTGACTTAAACCAGAATGTTGTCTTAAATTTTTATTAGATGTTTGTTAATAATAATTTATTGTTTGTTCTTAACCTTGCTTCATTAATTCAGTATCCTTTTTTACTGTTCTCTTACAAGTAATAGGAAATTAAGAACTTCCAGTGCGTCCTTCAATATAAAAAATGGTAGTTTCATTTCCTCTGTTTCATGAAAAAATTGACATGATAACCGTCAATCCGCGGAGTTTGAGTAAGGATCCCTTATAAATTTATAAACCTGCCACGTTCAAAATTGATTTAAGGTAAGTCTTTTACATTTTCAGGCAATAAATCTAACATACAGGGAATAATTGCCAAGAACTTTCCATCCGCGCGCATGATCGAACATGTTTGGGGAAAATCAGCCAAAAAGTGAGTCGGGGTGTATAGCTTTGTTACTACTCATATCATGTCCTAGCAAATGTGGTATAGCACATATCTTATAAGTAGGATATAGTCTGATAGATTATTTATTTGAAGACGATTGTATAGATGACATTTCCATAAGATACTCGCCTGCTAATATGCATAATGTATGAATATATATGTATATGAAATATGTATATATGAATGGTCGACTCTACAATCAAGTGTTTCCTAAGTTATAACATCAAACTTAGGCTCTTTTCTTTGCTATGTATTTATTGTAAAAGAATCCACCATTGTTTTAATAAAAATATCAGTACCATCTATCATTCTGTCTTGGATAGTTATCAACTTCACTTTTACTGTATCATCTAGGTTATTGTTCCGACCCACTTTAGTGGAGGAGGAACTATATATTCAAATGTGTTTTTTTGTTCAGTCAGTTTTGGCCGATCGATATATTCATCGTGGAGAAATTTGAGTGGTATCATTAAAAAGCTCATCCACAGTAGAATTGGGAACAAAAAAGATTTTTATTAAATTTCGTTTTTTCGAGGAGTTATCGAGGATTGAATTTTTGTGTGAATAACGGGATATTTGGCATGATTTTATTCACTTTTAGTACAATTTTTCTTCAAATTAAGATGTTTTTAAAAATATTAATTCAAAATTCTATTTCACTCCACAAAAAGAATCAATTTTAAGTTACTAATAGACGAACGGAAGGCGATAGAAAGACTAATTCTGGTCTCATAGTGAAGTGTACTATCAAAAAAATTCGAATTCTGTTTGAGAGTTTTTTCAGAAATTTTCATATTTTTTGTTTTCTGCTGTCACCTAGAGACTGTCACTTTTCATATCGAGGTTCCGTTAATGACAACCTGATTTACAGTCTAATGAAGCCCAATGAACAAAAAATCCGTTTTCAAAGAATCATTCGTGTTTTTTTGGCTTCGACCCAGAGTTTTTGTAATTTTAAACGAAATTTCGATTTTCTTTTTGAGGTTTTACTGAATTTTTGGAGTCACATGGCATAGACTCGTTGATAAAAAGTGCAATAAACAGCAGGTTGTGGGTTAAACACAGGTGGTACATCATTAGTGAAATAACCACTTTGTGAATAAATTACCATTACCAATGCCATATAGAAATAAATATTCTTTTCTAGAAACTCCCGCATGGAAATTTGCGTACCGCATGGAAACGTTGGTTACAATTATTTCTTGGAAGCTTTCAAAGAATGCTGGATCATTGTAAGTTATAAACCGAAATTGTATTAGATCTCACCATGTTATCTATCCGTGCTGGTTCATAACTCAACACTATCGTCTGTTTATCTTCGTGTCAACCTTTTGTGAAAAATAGTGCTGTTTGCCACACCCAACATTTATACCAACTAGTACAAGAACACATCCATTAAAGTCAGATATCTCCTTGTAAAATATCATCACGATTGATTACCACCGTTATACCCAATCCAATCTTTTTCATTTTTGCAGAATGCAATAATCCTACATTTGTCGGATTGATCTAATTAATCTTCGTCAAAATGTGTTCTACCTGATTCTGCTACTCCATAGTGTATGTAGTGATGATTTTTCCACAAAAAGCAGTATATTTCAAAAAAAATTGTAATCTATTTGTTCTATTTCAAACAGTAAAATTTCAAATATTGTCCATAGTCATTTCTTTAACAAACGTGAAATAACATATAACAATTTTGCTGATTGATGTACTGAATTTTGGTCAGCTTCATCTAATTATATCGCTATAGATATATCTAACGATGGAAAAATTGGCGCTAAACTAAGAGTTAATTGGATTACGTGTGTTGAATTAGGAGTGGGCAATTAGAGTTTAATACAGTTACTGTTTAACTTGTGAAGTAAAACTTAATTTATCACCATTGAAGTCAATTAGCCAACCATGTTCATCTTCATCACACATCAATGTATTCTATTCTATTCTTTGTTACATTCTGCTGTAGCACGTTAGTAGGGATCATACCTATGATATAGCCTGTTGGTTCGATAAGGCTGAATGTGCATTGTATATCAAAATCCTTATTATTATCTTTAACACCAGATAAAAAAAGATTGAATGTTAACTGTGTGGAACCCATAAAATCTACGAAAATATTAGCTGTATATATACTATAATGGTACAGTTGCTTTATATGTTTGCAGTATTATTATATCTGCTATTTCAATTAATTCATAAACATCTGGTGTTATGGTATCAATAATTGCTGGTGGAATATTAACAGCAGGTTGTGGGTTAAACACAGGTGTTACAGCATTAGTGAAATCACCACTTTGTGGAAAAATTATCATCACCAATGCCATATAAAAATGAATATTCTTTTCAGATATATTTACGATAATTATGAACTGATAGTCTACTTAAACCTAACTTTGTAGCATTAAATATCATGTCCGTTAGAGTTCAATCCTTCTGTAGGTCTCAGCTTTCTGAAGTTAAAGGAATGTTCTTCTTTGGTTTAGCAAACTCCTTGTTTGTCTTTTGGAGTTCGTGTATCGATAAAATTTGTTATTTTTTACCTATAAGAATGAACTTTAAACTAGACACAAATTTTGATTATAACAACGATACACAAAGTATGATAATAAAATATAAACAGAATAATCTAGTGACATTCAACACAGTTAATACTAATATTAATATCCTGAATCGAGAAAAAAATTGAATACACATTACTCCAGCCTTTCAGGTTGTTTTAACAGTTGCTGTAGGATGTATTTATAATGAAATTGCAAACACTCGAGTTGCGAATCAAGGTTCGCCTGCACTGTTTAGTTCCATTGAACTTATGACAAGTGGTGGTAGAACAAATGAATACATATATTACTGTCAGCAAAATCTATTAAAATACAATTTGCTCAGAAAAACTCATTATCAATATGTAGTTTTATTCGAGATTAAATAAGAGATAGACAACGTAAAAGAGATCACGTAGCTGCTGAGCGTGGCCATATGTATATGACGAATAAGATCAGTGACTTATTTGGGATTGTTAATGATTTAGAAATGATTATATAGGCTCTTAGGTTTACACTTTTTTGTACTAACAATGATAGAGCATTCTTTAGAGTAAAAGGTGCTGGTGGTTTTTATGCAGTTGCTTATGACGGTCATATAGAAATAAGCGACATTTCTTGGTGTGGACCTTGTATTGACCCAAGTAACGATAATAGAATAATAGTAAGAAAGAGGATTACACTAAGTATTATAGACTCTAGTTATTATGAACCTAATACATTTTAAAAAGAATGCCTAATGCAACTAACCTCCTGTTTGATCTCGGAATGAAAGTGGAACCGAGAGGCAAGACTTGAATACAGCAGCATTTGAGAATAATTATGTTAATCAGCAAACTAATGATGCCAGTGCATTTGGTATTGGGGATGTAACTGAAGATTGAATGAGTTTTGTACTGAGGATAGAAAAAAAACTTAACTATAAGGCAAAAAAAATATAAGGAAGCATTCATAGACATAGTGAGTTTCAATACAAACAACAATGGGTACCGACTAGTTTTACACCATATATAAATCATAGATCATTCAAAGCATTTACAGAATATATCTATACGATACAAGATAGCAAAATGACCATATTGGACCACAACCAATACAGTTAAACTTCAAGTATTATAATGCTGCTAATAATATTATATGCCATGCATTGGCTTTAGCAAGAAAGAAAATTACTGATAAACCTGATGATAATAATATATTGATCTAGTTTCCTAAGGAAATATCTGCGAAACAGGTTCCCTGATGACCGTAGGTACATAGTTAATAAATGGAGGATTATTTTGTTAAGAGTAGTGTCAATTTATAGTAACATCTGTATTCATTCTTAATAACGTCATTCTTAAGATTGTCAGTCTTAGAACGCAAAATGGAGTTTTTAGGTATTTTGAGAGGTTTGAAAATGGCCATTTTGATGTTTTTTAGTAGTCTATAAGAAGTGCCATCCAGTTACCCGTCGGTCCATTTGTTGGTAGTGCCATTTTTATACACTACTTTTAGTAACAGTTGGCTTTTTTCCCAGACGCTGGTTAAGACATAAAATTCCTTGCGAAGTAAAATCTGTCATGAATATTAATATATACAAATTTGGGAACATTCTGTGTTACGCACAGAATCATGTTAGCTTTCCTGTCAAAGCTTATTTCAGACCCCACTATGTATGAAATTGAAATGTGGCATTTTTTTCTCTGATGGTAGGTGAGCTGCCTAGTATTGTGCAGGAGAGAGTAAATTAGATAGCGCAAAACCCAAAGAAGCATCCAACCGTGAAAAAGTCAAGCGCATTTAACCTTCTAGAATAAACGTTCCGAGCAAAATTTTGCATTAGGGCAAACTATTGTCGTAACTTCAAACTAAGTTCGAACGTAACTAAACGAATTGCAGTACAAATGCATATCACAGAGCGGTTATACCAATAGAAGGTTAACTACGTTATTTGTATAACGAAGACCGTTCTTACTATCTGCCTCATGGAAGCAAAAGCTTTAATTAATTTTATCCATTTTCCTACTCCTCTTGTCGTGCTTTAATGACATGAAGGGAAAATTAAAATTTTGATACAATAAATTGTCTAATTGCAGATATTTATACTCTAATTTGGACAATAGAAACACAAATGTTGAAAAAAAAACACGAGAAAGACATCTGGATACAGAGAAAAGTACACATAGCCATTTTATCTCTTAAAGGGCACTTTCAGCATCATAATTTGTATACAGATGTGGTTGTGGGTGTTCAAGCAGTTTTACTTTCTACGAAAGAATAGAACAGTTACTAGAAGAAAAATAACAAGTAGCTTTTTATCTCGCCTTTAAAATGTATTAGTTGCAACATGAGTTGCAACTAGAATGAGTTTTGTACTGAAGATAGAAAAACACTTAACTATAAGGCAAAAAATTATAAGGAAGCATTCAAAGACATAGTGAGTTTCAATACAAACAACAATGGGTACCGACTAGTTTTACACCATATATAAATCATACATCATTCAAAAGCATTTACAGAATATATTTATACGATACAAGATAGCAAAATGATCATATTGGACCACAACCAATACAGTTAAACTTCAAGTTTTATAATGCTGCTAATGATATTAGATGCCATGCATTGGCTTTAGCAAGAAAGATAATTACTGATAAACGTGATGATAATAAGATGATTGATCTAGTTTCCTAAGGAAACACCTGCGAAGCAGGTTCCCTGATGACCGTAGGTTCACAGTTAATAAATTGAGGATTATTTTGTCAAGTAGTGTCAATTTATAGTAACATCTGTATTCATTCTTAATAACGTCATCCTTAAGATTGTCAATCTTAAGAACGCTAAATGGAGTTTTTAGCCATTTTGATGGTTTCTTTAGTAGTCTATAAGAAGTGCCATCCAGTTACCCGTCGGTCCATTTGTTGGCAGTGCCATTTTTATACACTTCTTTTAGTAACAGTTGGCTTTTTTTTCCCAGACGCTGGTTAAGACATAAAATTCTTTGCGAAGTAAAATCTCTCATGAATATTAATATATACAAATTTGGGAACATTCTGTGTTACGCACAGAATCATGTGAGCTTTCCTGTCAAAGCTTATTTCAGAACCCACTATGAATGAAATTGAAATGTAGCATTTTTTTCTCTTACGGTAGGTGAGCTGCCTAGTATTGTGCAGAGAGAGTAAATTAGATAGCGCAAAACGCAAAGAAGCATCCAACCGTGAAAAAGTCAAGCGCATTTAACCTTTTAGAAAAAACGTTCCGAGCAAAATTTTGCATTAGGGCAAACTATTATCGTTACTTCAAACTAAGTTCGAACGTAACTAAACGAATTGCAGTACAAATGCATATCACAGAGCGGTTATACCAATAGAAGGTTAACTACGTTATTTGTATAACGAAGACCGTTCTTGCTATCTGCCTCATGGAAGCAAAAACTTTAATTAATTTAATCAATTTTCCTACTCCTCTTGTCGTGCTTTAATGACATGAAGGGAAAAGTAAAATTTTGATACAATAAATTATCTAATTGCAGATATTTATAATCTAAATTGGACAATAGAAACACAAATGTTGAAAAAAAAACACGAGAAAGAAGTCTGGATACAGAGAAAAGTACACATAGCCATTTTATCTCTTAAAGGACACTTTCAGCATCATAATTTGTATACAGGTGTGGTTGTGGGTGTTCGAGCAGTTTTACTTTCTACGAAAGAATAGAACAGTTACTAGAAGAATAATAACAAGTAGCATTTTATCTCGCCTTAATTAAAAATGTATTAGTTGCAACATGAGGCTTAAAAAAGCTAAACCTCAACTGGAACAGAATATAGAAATATTGACGTACGAGGATATTTAATGAGATCAATCGCGCCATTCGAACAAAACTGAGATCAAATCAGCATATACGATTAAAAACAAAGTAAATATGCAAAATGAATGCATAAGGAAGCCAGAGCATTGAATTGCACATAATGCATTTAAATATAAAACTATTATGAAAAATCCCTTTCAGGCACTTTCCAAAAGAAATAGACAATTGAAAATCAATCAAAAATTATTTACCTTTTGGCAAAAATGGACAGAAATAAGATAAATCTACCTAATTATTCATAATTCATCTAAAAATATAGTTTAAAATTTAAAAAAATCATTTTGAAAGTTAGCTAAAATTAAGTGGTGTCATTTTCGGAGTTTTCAGGTCTTAATTCGCTTCCAGGATGCTCGGTTGAAACTTTACTCTTCTGAACATGGGTTTGCGCATTTGAGGAAGTTTTCGGGGCAGAGCTCGAATCTACACTAGAAAATGGAGCTGCCATTTGTTGAAGACTGTTACTTGTGGTAATGGATGTGCTTGAATCTGGGAGGGTGATATTTTGGGTAGTGAGTCCTGATTTCAGAGCAGTGATCGTCGCGATACTAGTAGGTACTTGTTCTGTTGACACTGATGTCACTAATGTTTCTGCGCATTGCAACGCAGCTTCTATTGCATCGGTGTGCAAAGTCACGCTCGATGTATTCACCGTACCAGAGCTCATCGTCTTCTTAGAACTATTCGTCGTTTTCGGCGTGGTGCCACTATTGGATGACGGTCTGGTTTGCTTCTTGGGCGCGATTGGTTTAACTGTTGATGGCTTTACGGTGGGTTCGCTAGCTGTAGACGGTTTGCCAGCAGGCAAAGGGGTCAGAATGAAATTAGTAGCCGGTGTTTGTTTACCGTCAACAGAAGGTGCAAGCTGAAAGGTAGCTGTTTTGACTGCAGAGCTAGCGGGAATTATGATAGCTGAATGTTGTTGATTCTTTGAGCCGGCGGTCGCTGTGGAGCCAGCAGTCGGCTTTGCGCTTGCCGGTAAAATTGTGCGGTTCTTATGTAATATCATCTCCATCGCTTTGGTGGGTGTGGGTGCCATGGGCTTTGGGAGTATAGGGGTCTGAGAGGACACGGCCGATTTCGCAATTGCAGTGGTTGCTACGATTGTCTGTCCATTGATCTCCATTAGTGGGATGTTTTGACTTATTGTGGCTGATGTGAGGATGGGTATCTTGGGAGTATTCTCTGGTGATGAAGTGGCAGGAAGCAATGCCGGTTTTTGGGCAGCGGAGATTGTGGGAGCGGTGGTTACAGTTATGGTCGTTGAATTCTGGCTACCTGCAACAACTGAGCTGTTGGTGACTAAGGAAGTGGCAACAGTTAAAGTTGAGACATTAGTAGTAGGCATGGACACATTGGCTGCACTTGATAAATTTGAGTGATGGTTCCTCTTATGATAGGCTAAACCCGCTCTCTGTGCAAATCTTTGTTTACAAATGTCACATTCATAAGGTTTGTTTCCATTGTGTAGATTCATGTGATCTTGGAAGTAGTTCCTGTCCATCCACTTGAGACATATTTGACACTGGGTCTGCTTCGACTTTCTGTCTCCATTAAGTAATTGCATATCTGCTACAATTGCTGAAGTCGTCATCTGAGCTTCAGAAAGTTGCTGCTGGGGCATCACCATTTTCGACTGGCAGCTAGTGAGAACAGAAACTGTATTGAGGTTTGTTTTATTTTCTGAATCTTGTGCGGTGCTCGGAATCGCTTCTACAGATGACGCATGCAACTCCTGGGCAGCGAGAGTTGTGCTGCTGGGCTGCAGTGTTTCAGCTGTAGTTAATACTGCCCCAACGTTCTGTTGCATTGTCGAATTATCCTCATTTGATTTTCCATCTCGCGGCTGCAAACTCTTCGCTTTCTTCTTAACAGGAGTAATGTGCAACTGCTCTGGCACGTTCACTGGCGACTGGGAGGTTTCGAGAAAACCTTTATTCTCCAGGGGATCCATGTTAACGACAGGCGATGATGCCTTGTCCGGTTCATGTGGACGTATAGGTGAACAAGTTAAAGGAATCAGCTGGCTCTCTTTCACAATTACACTGTGGGATGATCTAAGATGCTCTGCCAGGTTGCTAGCTCTGGGGAACTGATACGTGCACAGTTGGCAAAGATACGGAACGGAAGCTGAGTGGTCACCTGACATATGCAATGTATATAATTTCATGGATTTGATCTCAATATTACATTTATTGCACCTCAGCGCTGAATTCGCAGCATCAAGTGCTGAGTTCTCTCCATTAGATCCACATTTCTTCTGATGGTTATCTAATGCCTGCTGACTGGAGAAATTTTTCACACACAATTCACACTTGAAAGGTTTTTTAATTTCATGTTTTTCGGCCAAATGACGGCTCCATTTTGAAGCTTGATTGAATTCGACGGGTGGATCACAGTACTCACAAATGAACGTGCGGACAGCTTTTGACTTACGCTTCTTGTCCTTGCCACCACCACGCGAATCGGGTATATCATTGCCTTCGGTTGGGTTCCGGATAAAAGACGCCGCCTTATTCGTGTCTTTATTTCCAAAATCTCCTTGCAATATAACTTGCTCTGAGGAGAACTCGGCGATCGATTCCAAAGCGAGTGAGGTTTCCCTGTCCGTAGGTTCAACTGCAGCTACATTATTCAAGCTCGGTGCCAGCTCACTCGTGCTTTTGGGATTCTGATTTTCAGTTATGTTCTCAATATGCTCTTCAATACTCTCACTAACAGGTTCCAATTTGGCTTCTTCAGTCTTGGATTGTTGATAAGCAGGAGGTGGAAGCTGCTTTTGCAAACTTAATTTTGCTACTTGTTTTTCTTCTAAATTTGAGACCATGTTCTGTTCTGTTTTGAGAGTTAGTTGGTTGCTTTTGCTACTAAGAACTGGAGGTGGCAATATATTGTTGGAATGTTTCTGCTTCATGTGATCCAAGGGGTTGTAATGGGCTAGCGGCTTATTTATAACACTATTGGCTGATTGTTGTTCCTCAGTCTCTACTTCATCGTTCTCCGATTGATCAATTCCACTCACATCATTCTCAGACAGGCGATCTGATTGACTGCTCACTTGTCCTTCGTCCTCTTCATCGTCATCAGCATGCCGTATCTTCATGTGTTGCGACATCAGGAAATATCTTTTAAAAGACATGTCACAGCTTTCACATTTCCACGGTTTCTCTATTTTGTGCACTTCTATCATATGACGCTCAAACTTTGCAACCATTATAAATTTGTCCAGACAGAGGTTACATTCGAACTTTTTCTCCGGTTTCTTCTTGATATCAGGGCTCATTTTGGCTGCATTCGAAATATCAGCTTTAAATTGAACTTGTTCATTATCCTGATTTGCCGCGTCACTTTGTGCCTTCATCTTTGATTTCCGCCCACCATCAGATTTCTCTGAAGGAAATTTCTTATTCTCCGCGGCCAAGATGTCAGCTATCACTTTCTCGTCAACTTGACCGTTATCCTCGTCACCATGTCCCGACTTGGTCGGAGTTTTCGACCTTCCTCTGCCTTTAGTAGCCCTCGGACTTGTTTTAAAATTATTAGTATAGTTCTCCTTAGATGTTGTGTCTTTTGATGCTCGGATTTTTGATGCTGCAGGTGAAACAGAAGCTTCTTTTCGGGGTCGCCCTTTAGGAGGTTTAGTGCCCTTCGAAGCTCGAGTTGAGGGCTGTTGGACAGTTGGGGTAAGACTTTCCTGCACTTGATGGGCAGCCTTAACTTCAAGTTCCAGCTCCTGTTCAAGTTCAGGCTCCTCCTCCTCACCTACATCATTTGGTTCTTCATGTACCACCTTCGGTGATACGCCAGAGGCAGCCCTTTTCCGTCCCTTTTTAACTTTCCCACTCTTCCTCTTTTTCTTTGAATTAATGGACAAAGCCGCAGGCGGGGGACTTCCGAAGTCTGGATCACTATCCGTAGAAGTTGTCAACTGCAAATTCTTCATAAACTCCTCGTCATTCATGTAATCATCGTCGTCAGCGTCAAATTTCATCTTAATCTCACTGCCATCGTCATTTTCTATTGATATTTCGATCTCACTCTGACGATGAGCAGCTGTCCTTCTAGGGGACGTTTTCCTCGTCACTATCTCTGAAGTGGACGATGTTGTTGACAGCTTACTGGTATTCGCTTTTTTTCCACACCTCTTCTTCTTGCTTTTGCTGGTACCGCTTTTGTCCTTCTTTGATGAACCTTTGCGATGCTTCGAATGTTTAGGTTTTTCTTCGATCATTTCGTTTTCATCTTCCTGAGGTTGCGTTTCCTCTTCTCTGTTTTCAAGTTCTTGGTTCTCTGGGGCAGATTCGAGCATTTCATCAACTTCGGGCACAATAGCCTGCTGCTCTGACTCCGATTCATAGCGAGCTCTCTTCTTGTCGGGCACGTTGTCCTCAACGTAAGTCGCTGTCGATGATGCAAACTTAGAATCTTCATCTGCAACGCTTTCCGATTTCTCGCACAGCTTACGTTTTGATTTTAATTTCCTAGCTCCGCTGAAAAGCTCATATTCGACAAATTCAGACAAATCTTGTTCGAAGTTAACTTGATAACTCAACTCAATAGCTTCGTTTCGACATTTGTCAAAATACAGTATCTTATCCTCTTTATCGTGTTCTTTCTTATAATGCGACTTCAGCTTTCCCAGTTCTTTGTACCCAATTGCATCACAAAGTTTGCACCTCCAGGGTAAATTATCTTCATGGTAGGACTTGCGATGTGTTTCATATGCCGAACATTCCAAAAAGTACTTTTTACAGTCTCTACATGCATAATGTGTAATGTAAAAGGGAATATCTTCAAAATAAATAGTCTTGGTCACTTCCTTGCAAATTACAGGAGATGCATTTTCGGATGCACTATTCTTCTTGCCCCCTTTCCTCTTCTTCTTGCTTTTTGACTTGACTTTTACCGGAGTGGTGAGTTGTTCAGAATCTGTTTCTGCAGCCTGGTCACTCAAATTGTCCGCAATATTATCCGCATCTGACTCAGGATTGTGCTCCTGCACCATTATGGTCGGTAGTGTTCGCTTGCAAGCAGCATTGGGAGATATGACCTTCTCTTTCGGAGCCTCCACTATTGGAGATACCAACAAATGGTTGGGCAGAAGGTCTTCATTCACACAAATTAACACCTCAGTCTCGGGTTGGATACTGCACATGACTCGAATAATGTATTCATTTTCAGATTGGAATAGGAGAAAGCAGTTGGGCTCAATGCCCTGTTCAGAGTACCCAGAGTTGATGAACATCATCCAGCGCGGTGGTGGATTACTGCTATCTGGAAGGAAGTAGTAAGTATTACTGCTACGCAGGGATCTAACCAACCAATGGTCGTCGGCAGTGTCTGGAACTATAGTTCCGCTCTGACACAATCGACCTTTGAACGGACCAAACTCTGAAGCAGATGGGATCTCCTCGCGTCCCCATACCCCAAGTCTAATTCCCCCTTGTGGAGCTTTTGAGGCCCTAATCACCAACTCCCGCGGCACCGTTTTACAGAACTCCTTCACATCAGCATCGACAGCAAACAATTCGTCATCGGCTGAGTTCGCAGTTTGGGTTTCTGAACTGATTTTGGTTATTCCAGTGTATTTGTTTAACTTGTCAATAATTGCTACAACGTCTAGCGTTCTAGAGGTGAAATCTGGCGCTTGAGAGGGGGAACCACATTTTTCAATTATAGTTGCGAGATGGCGTAACTCGTCGGAGAAGGTAAGAACTCTCGGTGTTTTTGGTGTCTGTGGCGTATGTTCGGGAGGTGAGTGGTATGAAGCGATTGACTGTGGCTGCCTGGGACTTTGAGCAATTGCATCGACTGATCCAGGCGCATGGCTGGGGACACTTGGGGGGTTTTGCATTGTTGGTGGTGGAGGCGGTTGCTGAGATTGTGACTGTTGCTGCTGTTGTGCCTGGGGTTGTTGTTGTTGCTGCTGAACCTGCTTCTGGGCCTGAGAGGGAGCTTGAGGCACTTTGTTCTGTTGCTGACATGAATAAGGATCCGACGTATGTCTATTTTTGTCAATATGCTGATTTGATGCACCTTGGCTGTTTCTCCTCATATTACCTGTAGGCTGTGTGGAGGCAGGTTGAGGAAGTGGTGATGGTTGTTGTTGTTGTTGCTGCTGCAGTTCCAAATGTGCCACAGCAGCGGCTGCTACAGCAGCTCTCTGATGTTGCTGCTGTTGTTGTGCAACACTCTGCGCTGACGATTGGCTGGACAACTGCTGGTGAACAGTTTGCTGCTGGGCTGGTTGCGGCTGCTGTTGTTGAGCATGTGCAGCTTGTTGAAGGTGCTGTTGCTGCTGTTGATGTTGTGGCTGCTGGCCATGCTGCGAAATCAATGATGACTCAAAAACGGAGCTCACCACATCTTGGCTAATGGCCGGATTTAACGACAGACTGCTGTAATCTCTAGCTGTTAAACCGGACAAGAGAGGCTCAGTACCAGTAGAACCAAATCCCTGTGAAAAGAGATTGGAGTAGGCAGATGCTGAATGAGTTGAAAGGGGATCTTTAGTCATCAATGACCCGTTGGTCCTGTTTAGGTCAGAAAAAGATGGGGCCGTCACCGCCGAATTCTGTCTGTAAATATCGTAAGGATTGTGTGTAGCAGCAGCTGTTGTATTATAAAATGAACCTGTGGGAAACTGATTTGGTATCTTTTGCATCGCAGTGTAGTCCATAGCGGGGTTCCGTGACAATGTATTGGATCTGTCGTAAGGCGACGGAGCATATGAAGCAACCATTTGATTGTAAGGGTTGCCAGCGGCTGCAGCATTCATCACTGCTTGTAATCTGTTAGTGGGATTTGAGTAATTTGCGGCTGACTGAAAAGGACTTGGGCTGTTGATATTGCGCTGGCCGTTAGGCCACATACTGTACATGTGGGATGGATTCATCACAACCTGAAATACATTTACATATCTACTTATTTATGGTTCCAATTTTCATACTTCACTGTCAAAAAGGGGGTATGATCCATTCAATGGACGGGAGTGAGCCCGCACTATAAAACATCACAGCAGCGTTGCATTTTAAAATTACAGCAAAAAGCTAGGCTCAAAGCGTAAACTTAATCTTAAAAAAAACTACATTAGGAAATGCCCCTCCCCAACACTGGGTGAATATTGGCTGGTCCTCGGCCCTCCCGGTACTATAATATCTGTGAGTAATATCTGTGTGTAATATACTATACACAAAAAAGAAAACCCTCTGAGACCTGTTCTCTCTATCCCGGGAAGTTGTTACCATAACAAGTTTCTAACACCCATTTTCCAAAAAATTGAAGGAGCAAACATAGAAACTAACACAAATGACGCACAAAAGACTCTGGAGCAAATAAAAAAAACGAACACATCCTATCATTAGATGTAAAAAGTTTATACACCAACGTTCCCGTAAAGGAACCCATTAACACTGCCCTGCGATCGCTGTATGCTAGGGACGATAAACCAGACACACCTAGAACAATGAAACGTATGCTCGAATTAGCCGTCACAAAAGTCCATTTCAAATGCAATGAAAGTTGGTACTGCCAGAAAGACGGGTTGGCAATGGCTGCATCCTTGGCAGCGATTTTGGCTAACCTTTGGATGAAATCGTGGGAATCACAATTGAAATTACTGTAATATCCGTTCACTGTGTACGGTTACGGGTTGGGTTGGGCATTTTTCTAAAGCACTTTAAAACCTCGGGGTTACTGATGAAAATCTTCTAAGTCTAAGACTTTAATTAATTATGAAGCTGTAAATATTAAAACTGTTCAATATAGAGTTAGACTTATTGGTCGAGAATACAAAAAGTTTCAAAAGATTTCAAGGTGTAAAGCTAATAAGAGAAAGGCAGCTCAATTATGAGGTTTAGTTTTGAATATGGTCTTTGGTATCGGTCCTATCAATGGTTGACTAATCTTAGGTTATTTTTACCCATTTTCTTTAATCTCTTTGGGATTTTCTCAAAGTTATTTTCTACCTCACGGGACCCTGTTAGTTAAACTAACAGAAAACAGGTGTACCTGCCTGACGAATCCCGTCAAGAACAAACATTCCTTTACGACTCCCGTCAATATGACATTCCGTGATGATTCCCATCATTATTTATGATGCTTTCTTTATATTGTTAAAATCCGGTTCACTCTTAGTAACCATCTATTTTTGTTCTCCCATTTATTCTGAAAGTTTCGAATTGTGAGTTCACTATGTATTTTATGAGCATGTCATACATTAAATTCTATGGTTTACTACACTGCCTCCCTCCAAGAAAATGTGAGTGTTCCACTCACTCACAGGCAAGAGTTTCAAAGGTGCATTTTCGAGTTCATATATTCCTCTGCTTTTTCAATCCCGTGCTTGTCATAAATATTACGGGCCTCCATAATTTTCTTTGCCTGAAGAATAATTTTGAACAGGTCCTCCCGACCAACCTTGTCCGGATGACAGAGCATTGCCAACGTTTTGAAATGTTTCTGGATAGTACTGGTTGTGGCCCCCTGTGGCAGGAATAGAAGCTCATAAAAGTTCGGAGGTCGACTGAAAGGGCTCTGCTGGTTGATCTGGATGACCTTCTTTGAGGTCTGTTCTGTTCTTACCCTGGTCCTAAGTTTTCGGATATCTATCTCGGCATTCTCCAACTCCCGAACTATACCTTCCGCTCATCCACCAGAGCGATACATTCTCTTGTCTTTGTTTCGGCTACATTCATAACCTGCGCCAACTCTTTCTTCAATATTTCCACCTGCATCCTGCAGGATTCCCGCTGATTCCCAGCGTATTCAAGCAGTCGTTGGATCTCAAGCAATTGATCGCTTAACCTTTGACTTTCAAGTTTTAACTGCCGGAGCTCCTCTTCGAGCCGGGCCCCGGCAGTTCCCCGCATTTCGCTGTTGTCAATCTTATTTTGCTGTTCCTCGATTCTCTGATGCATCCCATTTAACTCCATAACACTAATTGCGGCTCTCCACTATATTGGGTGGTTGCAGCTGCGTCAATGGCACCACGTATCTTTTATTTGAGGTTACTCCAACAATCCGATACTTTTGGTGCCTGACTATTGACCTGACCTCGAACAACTCGGATAGATAGTAGCAATAATCGCCTATTTTTGGTTGTGCCATTCCTACATATCATACATTTAAATTAATCTAATTTGTCAATCTCAATTTCTGTCATATCTGGCACAGATTTAGCCTTTTTTGCTTTTATAACTACAATGTCTGTATTACCATCACACAGTTCAACTGTTCTTTTTCTTGTCAATTTTTGTTCCCTAGTACGTTGTTTTAGATGATGAAAATAACCTAGTTCCCCCATTGGGTTAATGGGTTGCAGAGCAATCACAGAATTGGTGCCACTGCGTAGCATATCGATTGAAAAAAACACACGTACAAAACAAAATATGATTCTTATTCCGATAAAAATAGTCATCAAACTGATGGTTGTTTCCCTGGCTACATGCCAGACTTGTTTCACTTCACTACCCAGGTAATCAAAAATCAGGAATTCATGCCAATGGTGATTGTACTCCGAGTCCGTGTTGAAATACTCTAGAGTCTCATGCTCATATAAACCTCCTTGTCCCAGGAAAACTTCTCTTCTTGTAATCGTTTTTCTCGAATGCCTTAATCTTTGGGCACTCTTGCTGATTTCAAGGTCTCTGTCATTGAAAAACCCTTCCATTGGCGCCGAGGTTGACCAATTGACGTTAAATCTGTAATTAAGCATATCATTGGGTTTATCAATCAGTTGTATTCGTCTGCTATATGTTATCCATGACCCATTCTGCAGTTCAAGAGCGTTCGGTTACATGGGGTTGCAATTATTTAGTGTGAAATTTCTATAGAATACTCTAAAAATAGGGTCCATGTATCTAATTCCTTCTGAACTGTTGTCAGAAGACACCCTCATTGGTACTTCCTTGGTACAAAACTGGTTTTCGGCAACATGTACGATAACTTTAGCACACCGATGGACATAAAGTATTCCTCCCGCTTTCTCTGCGTGTGTACCCAGAGCGTTTTGTTGATTTAGTAAAATTTGATGTGAGTTTCCTTTAATTGTTGTTGTTAAAATCATAGCTCTGTGCAGTGTTTTTATCTGACGATTTAATAACTCTGTTTGTTTCAGATTTTCAAACATGCCTCTAAAATCCCACACAAAAAGTTGGTCAAGTTTTATGTCCCTGATATCTGTCTCAGATATATCTGTTGGCAAAAAATTTTGTTCCGTGGTCGTCAACGTTTCCTTTGTGTAAAACACATTTCTGTGGTTTGTTTCAAAAAGCAGAAAATTGTCTATCTGTTTTGTCCTGTTTTTCAATTGAACAATTAAATTTCCTTTTCTGTCTAATGTGCTCGTCAAGCGCTTTTTGTTCCCAGCGCGGACTATTTTTGTTGTTTTTGAGTCTGAAAATTTAACTATCGTTAAGATATTTGGTTTTTGTCTTGGTCGAAAAAATATTGTACTGAATCTATTTCAAATGTCTCTCCTTGATATAACAGGGTCTGCCTTGGTTTCAGAGGGTCTTTGAAATATAACCATGTTCCTTCATTCGCATCTCTAGTTTCAGTGAACGGAGTCCCCATGAAAAGTTCAGCATTTATCATGATATTACCTTTCTGTGTTTCACCTTTTGGATTGATCCACTCAACGGGGTAGACATAATTCACTCCTTTTTCATCTCCATCTTTCATGAATGTTTTTGATACCTTCTGAACAAACTCTGCTTCGGTTCTGCCAACAATCATCTCATTAAGGACTTCTTTCGGAGCATTGAAATCAAAGTCACCAAGACCCGGTAACCGCGCTTTGTGTCTCTGCCATAGCTTTTTGCAGACTGATTCTTTTACTGGATAAAACGTCGGAATTAATTGTGATTTTTCGTTTAAGTAAGTTGCGTCGTCATACCAACCACTTTTTTTCAGCACAGTTACCGTATATGCAGCCCTGTACATGCAGTATTTTAGTTTACTCCTGCTGCTCTTGGCGTAGATGAGTCCTCCTTTATTTATCTGCTCCTCATTTATGTGTGACGTTTCGCATTTTGTCCGTTCCGTCATGGCGAATTTTTTCGTCTGCAGAATGTTCTCAAAATCATACCCACAATCTCCAAGGATTGTGACAAACCTACTATGCTAACCAATTGGAGAAGTTTCTAGTTCAGCTGCACTTTCCAATGTGGGTTCATGCCGTCTGCATGTTGTCGTATCACCTTTTTTTTTTAAAAAAATACCTCATTATCAAATTTTTCATCTGAATCGTTATCCTTGAATAGAAAATATTCTTTGAGTTTCCGTGGTCTTATTATTCCCGACGTACTTCTTGTTTGATATCGTCGTTCGGTAACACTCTGCGAAGTAGAAGCCGTGCTTCTATTTGGAAATTCTTCGCCTTCACTCCTTTCGGATGTTGCCACAAGGTTATCCCGCTTCTGCTGTGTGGTAACTTTAGGCGCAGGTATCTTTGTGCTTCTGCTTTTGTTGTTTGTGTTAGTATTTATTGATTCTCGTGTACTCCCAAACATCGGTGTTTCAAACAATTCCTCCTTGACTGTCTCATTGTGAGCTTCAGTACTATGGTTAATTTGACTATTATTCTCTTCAGGAATCACTTCTCTTCTTCCTGTGTTATTCAATTTTGGAGTGACTACCTCAATTTCCACAAAATCATTGTCCTCCGTAAGGTCATTTTGTAATATTCTCGGTTCACTCTTTGCCTTCTTAGGTTCTTTTTTATCAGTGGTAGCACTTCTACTGTTAAAACGTTTGAGTCGATCGTAGTGGACCTTTTGTTGTTTTTTCGTTTTCACATCCTCAATAACAAAGTTTAGATCGTTGATTATTTCACGTATTACTTGCGGTCCACTGTAAAAGGAGTTAAATTTTTTTTCTGGCCAGTTTTCATTGTGAGGTTGAACACCATTACTAAATCACCTACTTCATATTGTGGTCCAAATGTGCTACAGTCATAGTAGGTTTTTGTCTTTCTTGCTCCACATCCATGCTTTCCCGAACCAGTTCATGGCACGTCTGTAGTTCGTCTATCAAGCAACCAACGTAATCACTCGAGGTTGGGTAGATTTTGGTTTGTATTGTTTGATACATGCAATCAATCGGTAGCGCGCATGATCGTCCAAAAAGGAGGTAAAAGGGGCTGTACTTGGTAACAGAGTGAATTGATGATCTGTACGCCGTCATTACTAGCGGAAGATAGTTGCTCCAGGTGTTGTGATGTTCACCCACCTATTTTGCAAGGCTCTCTTCGATTGTGCGATCGGTGCGCTCTATCATTGCGTTTCCTCAAGGATGATAAGCTGTTGTTGATGTCCTGTTAATTCCCAGCTCTTTACACATGTTCTTGTAAAGATTCGACATGAATATACTGCCCTTGTTGCTATGGAGATTTGCCGGACAGCCAATCCTTGAAACCCACACGTTTTTAAAAGCCTTAGCTACCGTTGAAGCTTCTTGGTTGCTCATGGGAATTGCTTCACACCATTTTGTAAACTGATCTCCAATTAACAGAATGTATTTGTTTCCACTTTGACTCAGGTAAAGGGCCCATAATGTCCAAGGCGACTTGCCAAAACGGATGACTTGGTTTCCACGTTGTTAGTCTGTGTATGTGTTTCTGGTGTGGAGACTGCTTTTGACAGCATACTTCGTAAGAACTTACCGACTCGTGAACATCTTTTTTCATCCCGCGCCAGTAGAATTTTTCTCGAACCCGATAAAATGTCTTGGCCATACGAAAATGTCCACAATGTTCATGAAAGAAAGGTAGAATTTCTTTTATAAGTGATCTCTGAATGACTATTTGTGTTAAGTTGTTAAATTTGTCAATACGTTTCTGTCTCTTGATTAGATCATTTTCAATTTGTAAGGTTCTGAAATCAGTCCAAAGCTTCTACAGGGCTCTAGAGGCTCCTGCCATGTTTTTCTTTGAGGGCGTCTCCCGTTCTCAATCCAGTTTCTTAGTATAACGAGGTCGGCTGCATTTTTTGATGTTCAACTAGTTGTTCAACAGATTTAACTAGTCCAATGGACCAGATGTTTTTGTCTTCCGTATTAACTTGATTCACTTGATCGTAGTTTTTGACTTGTTCCTCTGTCTGTGGAACTCTCGACAGACAGTCAGCGTGAGGGATCTTTTTTCCCGCTTCGTGTCTGATTTCAAAATCAAACTTTCCGAGATTTTCTATCCATCTGGCCAATAATCCGTCTGGTTCCTTAAAACTATATAACCACGTGAGAGCCCTATGATTGGTAACAATTTTTGTCCCAAAAGATAATTTCTGAAGTGCTGAGTGAAATAAACTATTGCAAAAAGTTCTCGTTTTGTCGGAGAAGAGTTTCGTTGACTTTTACTGAGCATTTTACTTGCGTATGCAATAACTCTTTCACCCCATTGTTGTCTTTGGGAAATAATTACGCCAATGCCAAACAGAGAGGCGTCGGTGGTTAACGTATAGGGGTCCATGTCATTTGGATAACACATTATTGGTGCTTTCTGTATTGCTTGTTTTAGTTGTTCAACTGCTGTTTCACACTCTTTGCTCCATGAAAAACGTTCTTTTTTGTTTAATAGCTTATAAAGCGGCTCTGCTATTATTCCAAAATCTTGTATGAATCTTCTGTAAAAGCCAACTAGTCCTAATATAGCCCTCATTTCTTTTATTGTTCGTGGACTTTTCATTTTACTGACTGCCGCTACTTTCTCCGGATCCACTTCTACACCTTGATTTGATACAATGTGTCCCAGGAAAGGAATTTTTTCCTGAAAAAATCAACATTTTGAGCCTTTTATTTTCAATCCAGCGTCTTTATTTCGTCCAGGTACAAGATCTAGACGGTTGAGATGATGACGGTAGAGGTGCTCCTCAAAGGATCTACCGAAGATGATTATGTCATCCAGGTATAATAAAGCCACTTCATAAGAGAGTCCCGCCATGATCAATTCCATTAAATTTTGGAAAGCTCCTGGCGCTGACGCCAACCCATGGGTAGTCTCTTCCACTTGTAGAGTCCCATTGGAGTTACAAAAGCTGTCACGTTCTCTGACTCTTCGTCGAGTGCCATTTGAAAATATCCCGATGTCAAATCGATATTGGAAAAGTAACAATTTCCGTCTAGAAAATCAATAACGTCAATTATTCTGAGTAGCGGCCAACTGGTTTCCTCGATTTGTTTATTCAAACCTCTGTAATCTACAGCTGGTCTGTAGCTGCCATCTTTCTTTTTCACCAATATTGATGGTGCTGCCCAATA
Source organism: Convolutriloba macropyga (assembly GCF_964194025.1). NCBI lineage: Eukaryota > Metazoa > Xenacoelomorpha > Acoela > Convolutidae > Convolutriloba > Convolutriloba macropyga. The sequence continues at coordinate 52,833,167 of NC_134468.1, forward strand.
TGAATGGGTTTGTTCAATTAATTTTGCATCCTCTAGATTTTCGAAAATTTTTTTATTGCTTTTCTTTTATAAAAACTCATACTGCAATAACTTCGTCTGAATGGCTGTGCATCTTTGTTGAAATTATTTTGGTGTTTAATATTGTCACAATATCCTAAGTCATTCTAGTTTCGGGAGAAAACTTGTTGATGTCTCATGAACAATTCCTGTACTTTCTCTTTCTGCTGCTTATGTAGATTAGAACCTTCCAAATTTGCGTGTTTTCCCATTTGAAAAGTTTCCAATGTTTTTGGCTTATTTTGATTTGTCAAAATTCCATTCACAACTAAGTTCTGTTTGTTTTCAAAATAAGTTCCTACTTTAGTGCTTTTATACACTTTAGTGCTTTTACACACGGTCACTGGTGCGTCCATTAGATTTAAGACTTTTATCATACTAGAACCATCTTTCATTGATATCATACAGGCGTCTGAAAGCAAACCAGTCTTCAGTTCAAAATCTTCAATAGCTTCAAGTAATCCTTCCACTCCCGGAGTTTCTTCTCCGTTTTCATCAGCTAATCTAATTCTCATTAGACTTTCGTTTTTACTCTATATACAAGTTTCTGTCCCGCAACTGCAAAAACCGGAACACCTTGCGTTTTCTCTGTGGTAAGCGTCCTTTAAATTTTAAAGTGACTGCAATATAACTTCTCTTCGTGTTAGTTCAATACACATTTGTTGTATTTCAGGAAATCAATTCCCAGTAGAAATTCTATATCTTCGTCTGCCGTTATCACAAATTCTTGTTCAACCTCCGGTAGTCTTGGTTGCAACTGTACCAACAGCGTTACTCTTCCTATTATTTTGACAGCTAAGTTATTGGCCGTTAACACTCGTTTTGTGTATGTTTGCACAATTCCCGGTTTGCCCAGTTTTTCGTATGTGGACCAGCTCAAAAGCGATATACTACTTCCACTGTCCATTAATCCAACGCATCTGTTCCCATGAAGTATGACTTCTGCGTTTAGACATTTAATTGTGTTTGTCGAACTAAGTCTAATGACACTACAGTTCTCGATGGTCTTCTTTTTAAAAGGGCAGTTTCTTTTCAGGTGCTGGGAACTTCCACATAGGAAACAATTTAGACAATTCCTCGAAATGTGCCCTCCTTGTCCACAGGCTCTGCACTTGAAACCCTGCCTGTCGTTCCTCCTAGGCGGTTCATCTCTTCCGAATGATCTGTCTCGGTGACTAGGTCCTGGCGTTGGCAATCGCCACCAATCGTTGAACCCACGATCATGTCGTTGTCCTATATCACGTCTGTTGTCACCCCACCGTCCCCGGGAACTGCTTCGCTCCCTAGATTGATTTTGACGGTTCTCTCGCTGTTTGTCATCTACTGACAATTGGTTCACAAGCCTGGTGACGGCCTCCACTAAATCTTTTGTTTCATCCCGTCTAATTACCGCAACTTTTGGTGTTTGCTCTTCCTCTTCTATTCTTGTTACAGCTTCTAGATGCAATGCTCGTTCCAAAACTGTTTCAATTTTCATATCCTTGTCGCCGATTTGCTTTCTGAGATCTAACCTCACCTGACTATGGTTGACTCCTTCTAGAAATCCTCTCAGAACGAGATGGTCTCTAATGTCTTGCGACTCCGTTGGGTAAGCTTTCAAAGCCAACTGCTTTAAATCTCCCAGAAAATCTGTCAGTACTTCTCATGGTTGCTTTACGCGGCGAGCTAGCCGTCCCCCTAAAACGACCGGTATTTCGCTATAGTGTTCTCAAAAACCTTTAACGCATTCATCATAATGTTCTCTTGTAGCTTGCGGTAGAGTGCGATAGAACTCTATGGCAGATTTTTTTAGCCTAAGTGCAAAGTCATGCGGCCGTTCATCAACTTCGCGGGCCGGATCTCCTTCAGTTCTTTTCCACTTTTGTAGTTCCGCTAATAGCTCAAAATGCGTCACGTAGCTTTCCAAGTCGTTTAAACCGGTAAACGCTTCCGGTAATAGCATTCTAGAGGTTGAGCCCGTCGCCACTTTACTGTTCCCCTAGATGTATCGTGCCCTTTTAAAACTTTGTTTAGTTGTTGAAAAAAATAGTTTCTATAAAATAATTACCAAGTAGATCGTCACTGGTAGGTGTTTTCTATTTTTATCTTTGAATTTCTTTAACACTTTCTTTATTTCAATGTTTATATTTTATAAAACCCAATGCTTATTTCAATATGGTATTTCCTTTTTACTAATTATTTTTTTTCTTGATTTTTAACAAAATTTTAATTTACAGTCTTATAGATGACTGTCCCACCTAAATTCTTTTTATTATTTTAATATGATTCTAGCTGAATTCCGATTTTTCCTGTTTTATTGATGTTTATAATATATATTTTTTTTCTAATTACGACAAGGATGATATTAGGTGCTATAATTCTCTTTTACTTTCTCCTGCTTAATGTTACCTGATCAATTTTTTTTTGCTTTTTTTTGTTTTTTTTAATTAATGATAGTTTCAGAAAAAGTCAAAATATAACTTTCAGAGTACAAAACAACGCAATTGCTTTAATTGGTTTTACAGCGCAAATATCCTGCAGTTTTTTTCCGATTGCCATGCCGCTCGTTATCTACTGGTCAATTTCGCTACTAAGATCGAATGAGAAAAAAAAAATTTTCCTAGATTAACAAGACTAACGTAGTGGCCATTAGTTTCGATTACCAACGACAACGACTAGAGAAAACTCTTTATTTGTGCTCACTTGGTATGATGCGGTCTTTCCACACAAGAAATTTTCTCTATTCACCAACGAGTAAAAGTTAGCCCCACGCGAGTAAATTCTCACTTGCGACTGATTCCGTTGTGACTTCTGCAACTGACTCCCACTTTCATGGAAATTGGTGGAAATGGTGATTTGTTATGCCAAATCTTGTGCTTTCTCGAGATTAATTCTCGGGTTCTCGGGGTTACGGATGAAAATCTTCTAAGTCTAAGACTTTAATTAATTATGAAGCTGTAAATATTAAAACTGTTCAATATAGATTTAGACTTATTGGTCGAAAATACAATAAGTGTCAAAAGATTTCAAGGTGTAAAGCTAATAAGAGAAAGGCAGCTAAATTATATGAGGTTTAGTTTTGAATATGGTCTTTGGTTTCAGTCCTATCAATGGTTGATTATCTTATGTTATTTTTACCCATTTTCTTTAATCTCTTTGGGATTTTCTCAAAGTTATTTTCGACCGCACGGGTCCTTGTTAGTTAAACTAACGGATAACAGGTGTACCTGCCTGACGAATCCCGTCAAGAACAAACATTCCTTGACGTCTCCGTCAAGATGAAATTCCGTGATGATTCCCATCATTATTTATGATGCTTTCTTTATATTGTTAAAATCTGGTTTACGCTTAGTAACCATCTATTCTGTTCTCCCTTTTATAGTGAAAATTTCGAATAGTGCGTTCAGTATGTATTTATGAGCATGTCAAACATTAATTTCTATGGTTTACTACATTACAGACACCTATACACCCGAGCTAAAAGACATCATTGCTAAAAAACGTGCTGAACATGACAAAGCTGAGAATGAAAACGTACTAAAATTCCTAAATGTCGATTCTAACATCGAAGACTGTAGGCGAATTGGAACATACAACCAAAACAAGGACAGAACAATCATAGTCAAACTCAGTAATGACTGGAACAGAAAACTGCTCTTACTATCTCTTGGAAAATTGCGGAACTATGATAAAAAAGTGTACCTTAGCAGAGAGCTATCAAATGAAGAACTACTGTTGGAAAACGATCTACTTAAAAAAGACGAGAATACATCGAATCGGGAATACCAAGAAACAAAGTCAAGGTCCAAAATCTGAAACTACTCCACTACGATGATCAAAGCAACACCTGGGATGAGGCCGCCCTGGATACGGGATGGTGACTAAACACCAACGAAAACAGAACCGAACAAATTACTTTACTCACGTTCAACGTACACAACATCCTTGACCTGCAAAGACGCTTCAATCTTGCAAAGGCAATTTTATCCCGAAAATACGACATCTTATGTCTCAGTGAGACATGGCTAACAAAATCTGTCCCGAACGAGTCTCTTGTTCTCAATAACTTCCAAGTATTTAGAAATGACAGGACATCAACTGAAAATGTCTCCAAACACGGAGTAGTACTCATTGCGGTACGGAGACACATCAACGCTAAACAACTGACACTTGACCATACATTTGGAGACGCGATAACTGTTTCACTAACTGATAAAACCAAAGCACAAAAAATGCTGATCAGCTGTATCTATAACCCCTCCAAAAACCAGTCCCTACAGATGGCCACCTGAGAAATGCGCACAATTCCTTACAATTCTCAAAACCAAAAGTGAACAGTTGAAAGTCTCAAGCTCTAAAATAACTGGAGATATTAATTTTGTGCATACATCCTTGGGATCAATGCAGTCCACAGAAGAATATGAAAACACAGTCACTGATGAACTAGCGAATTTCAACTATGAACAAAATTTTGACTTCCAATTCATACTTGGCAGCAGACCGCAGTTAGACGTCTTCCTAATAGATGAACCTGAGTATTGGCTTAACTCAACAATTGACACCACACTTAATGATAACTACTAAATAAAATTAAAAAGTGCTCAGACCAGCATTCTAATCCCTGTTAACCTTCAATAATGCAACGGAGAAAAATCTTAAAATTGTCAAATATGCAGTTTCTTGGACTAACTGGGAGAACTTTAACCAAACAATCGTCGATAATCCCTTCGAACCCTACTGTTACAGCAATGTAGACGAAGTCACCAGTCAATGGTATTTATGGTTCAACAAACTTGTTTACCGAAACGTAGGAAAACGTACCAAGAGTTACCAGCCACCGATCACACCTCCCTCCATGGATGTCGAAACCTACCTCCCACCTGATCAACCAACTTAACCCCTAAACCTGCAAAAAATTCTTGATCCTGAAAGCAAAATTAAAATCGAATCCTGTAACGACCAAGGCGACTACGGAAACGAGATTTTCAGAACAAGGAATTCAGTAAGGTTCGAGCCTATCTGAGGTCCATTAAAAAAGCGCCACCGTACCCACATGAAATGCATTTACAAAACAAAGTAGCAAAAAATGATGAAGGAAAGGCAAACCTGTTTAACCAATACTTCCAAATTGTTTTTAAGTTAAAAACAAACAATGCAAACGTTCACTTCGGGCCAAATACTTTCAACAAAATAACTTACTGCGAAAAACAAGTCACGGAAATACTCATTTCTCTTAAATCAAAAAAGGCGGAAGGACCGGATCGAATAGGAAACGAGAACCTAAAACAACTAGCAACCAAACTGGCTAAATCATAAACTGTCATCTTTCAAACCTGCTTCAACAAATGTGTATACCCACAAAACTGGAAAGAAAACGAAATAACTCCAATCTACAAAGACGGTGATAAAAGCGCCGTAACCAAATATAGACCCATTAATTGCCTCTGTTGCCCGTCGAAAGTCCTAGAAAAAGTCATCTTTGACTGGTTATACACAGTAGTAAGGCAAAAACTTAACGACTCTCAATTTGGATTGAGAAACGGTCGCTCAGCCATTGTACAACTTATCAGCTTCCTCGATTAAGTATACCTGCTCAACGATTCGTCGGCAATTGATGAACTAACGGTTTTCTAGATATATTTCGAAAAAGCCTTCGACAAGGTTCCCCACGATCTCCTGCTTTTGAAAATCCACAAAATGGGAATAGGCGGAACAGCCCTAAAGCTAATTGTCAATTAATTAGACAATTGAAAACAATGCGTGAATATAAACAACTCAACATCTGAATTCTGTGATGTCACTAGTGGGGTCTCACAAGGGTCCCTACTGGGTCCTCTACTCTTTTTAACCTACATAAATGACCTCCCTTCTGTTGCAAGTGAAAGTGAAAGCTTCGGATATGCCGATGACTACAAACAGTTAAGCACATCCCATGAACTCCTAGAAAGTGACTTAATAAGATTACATAACTGGTGTGTCGCAAACAAAATGAATCTCCATGATGACAAATGTAGTCTGATAAACTTCAAAAAACAATCAATGGTCAAAAAGAAGGAAGTCGCCGTCAGACCTGTTAAAGTTCAAAAAGACCGTGGTGTCCTAATCTCGAACGACCTCACCTGGAAAGAAAACTCTAACCTGCGTCGAACTAAATCTCTGAAATCATTGTGGTTCCTCAAGCGTAACATTTCCTTCAAGTCAACAACTAAAGCCAAAATAAACGCATACACAGGATACGTGGTACCCATCATAACGTACGCACGTGAGATACCCCACCGAAAAAGACTTGTCAAACATCGAAAGAATACAGAAAAGTGCAACACAGTGGATTCTAAACAACACAATTCCCTATAAACAAAGACTCAAAGAACTCAACATATTGCCGCTCTAAATGTACTTCAAACTCCAGAGTCTCCTACTGTTCTGCGCCATCACTGACCACAAGTATGACATAAAAACATCAGACTACATATTACGTAATACCAACGAACGAACCAGACAAGGCTCCAACTCCAGCTTCAACACTCCCAAAACTAGACTCAAATGGACCGACGATAACTTCTGGACACGAAACGGAACACTGCACAACATTCTGAGTAAACATATCGACTTAACAACGAAAGAAAACAAAAAAGCACGAATAACACAGCAGTTTTGGAAATTCTTCGAAAAGTTCAACGAAGCCAATCTATGTACCTGGAGGATACTCTGCCAATGCAAGAACTGTAACCAACATTCCAAACTTACTCAACAATGACATATAGGGTGAATCCCTAATGGTATATCAATGGTATATCCCTAAAGACTTCGCTACTACTACTACTACTACTACTACTACTACTACTACTACTACTACTACTACTACTACTACTACCACTACTACTACTACTACTACTACTACTACTACTACTACTACTACTACTACTACTACTACTACTACTACTACTACTACTACTACTACTACTACTACTACTACTACTACTAATACTACTACTACTACTATTACTACTACTACTACTACTACTACTACTACTACTACTACTACTACTACTACTACTACTACTACTACTACTACTACTACTACTACTACTACTACTACTAATACTACTACTACTACTACTACTACTACTACTACTACTACTACTACCACCACCACCACTACTACTACTACTACTACTACTACTACTACTACTACTACTACTATTACTACTACCACTACTACTACTACTACTACTACTACTACTACTACTACTACTACTACTACTACTACTACTACTACTACTACTACTACTACTACTACTGCTACTACTCCTACTATAACTACTACTACTGCTACTACTACTAATACTGCACCTAAATGTAAAACTAAAACACAATTTAGCACTTGTCGGAATTGCGAACACCGTGTGACAGCACGTTCCAGGGGTGTTGAGTGTAAAATTTCCAATAGACGGTTCCACGCAAAATGTCAGCAAATCAGTAACTCAAATATGATAGCATGGAAAACCAGTTCTGGATGTGCTCATTCTGCCGTGAAAATGATAAGACTGACGTTAACCATGCATTCGAAACCAAAGTTTTTCTAAGATATGTCGACGATATTGTAAGAACAGTTAGAGGTGACGTAAAAGAGATGTTAGATGCGGTCAGTAACGTCCATCCTTATCTTCAATTTACATTAGACACAACGGATGACAGAAACAGTTTGCCATTTCTTGACATGTCAATTAACGTAAAACCGGAGGGGACAATTTTTTGCACATGGTATCAAAAACAATCAGATGCTAGAACAATTCGGAACTATTGTAGCTGTGCACCCCTTCAACATAAGAAAAGCATAATACAGGGAACAATACACCACCTGCTCCAAGCCACCAGCAAATGGGAAGCGTTCCAGGAAACATTGACAGAAAATGAAGAAATTTGGGAACGTAATCAATATCGTAGGCATTGGGTAGGGAATATTGTCAAGGACACAATTAAACAGCTGCGAATGAAAGGACAAAGAAAAGGATATAACGCGGGTGTAGCCGTAAAACAGCAGAAAAATACTGAGAAGCAACAATTTGTATTACAGTAAGGTGGCAACATCTCTAATGAATTTGTAAAAAAAAATTCGGACAATTTTCACCACTCCGAAACTTAGGAGCTGTTTACCTAGCCTTCATTCTAGCTTTGATAAAGACCTCGTATCCCACGCGTTTAATGAACGCACTTGTAATGGATGCAAATCCATCTATGTGGGGCAGGCATGCCGACATATTATCACAAGGGTTGCAGAGCATGCCAAGGCGGACTCACCAATGGGAATATATGCAATTGAGTGCAACGGTGATAAAACAGCTTTCAGTGGAAGATACTAGACCAGTGCAGCAACCAATCTAAGTTGGTGACACTAGAGGTGCTCTCCATAAGAACACTGAAACCAGCCGTCAACACGCGCGACGATTACCGAACACGAAACTCGACACTGAAAGCTTAGTTTGGGAGATGAAATTCCAACTTGAAAGAAAGACACGTTATGAAACGAAAGTGTCAAAATTAAAATTGAACAAACCCAAAGTAAGTTCAAGGTAATTTTTGTAGGGTTCTTAATAAAAAAACATGTTGATATGCATCTGCTACATCAAATCGAAAATGTATATTTACTCAGATGTAAAATTTTGTAGATACGACTGTACATATATTAAAATTCGCTTTAAAGATCCTTGAATAAGTGATTTTATTGTTTTCATTTTATTTTCTGGCTTTTCATTTCGTATTTTGTATTGTTTATAACATGATGATGAACTCAGAGTTCGAAGAGGTTCATAAGAAAGTTTTAAATTGACAATCCTTTTTTAAATCTATAATATCTGTGCAATTCATTTTTCATTTAATTGAATATGATAAAGGCGGTTTGCTCTTAAGCCGCTCTTTTGAAAATCGACGAAGAAAAATGGCTTGGTGTAACCAGAAACTGTGTTTGGCTTTGCGATATATGCATAAGCAGCAATATTTTCACCACAGATGCTAAATTGATCTCTGATCTTGAATCACGCTAAAACAAAATTTCAATTGTGCTCGAAAATGCAATAGCCATCGAAAAAGTCGCTGAAATGAAACCTAATTCTGTAGCTGTACAAAGGCGTCAGCTAAATGTTAACCAAAAACATGACAACATTCATCGAGATAAAAACGATAGTATGAAACTTATTGTTACTGTTGTACCCGAAAGTGGAAGTTCAACTAACGGTCGGATTGACAATGACTTCGCAGAAATAGATGGTATTTTGAATCATATTGGACTTAAAGCCGACGGAAAAGTTGTCTTTTAGACGGCTGGGCAAATCAATGTCACAGAGTAGTGAACGTCGTTAATGTAGACCAGTCTTAACTACCCTTGAGGGTCCCCATTTCTTATCTAGATTTTTTGCACGAAATCTCAAATTGCCGGACTACAAACATGCGGTTTATCTCAAGAAATTTTCATCCTCATCCGAACGTGAAATGAAAATGAAAATTCTTCAAAAACGGTACGACTTGATTCATAGAGAAGGCAAAAAGAAATCTGATTCAGAATCAAAAATCCTAATTTGTACTTTAAGGGTGAGATTGTTTTTGTCATGGAGGTAGCTTAAGTTGTTTGCTTCTTAATAGCCAATCAGCCAGAAGCCTTGAGAGACGTCACGATATTTTGAAATTGGCTTTGACCTAAGATGCAAATTTTGTGTTCCTTACTGAAACCTGTTATAATATAATATCACGTAGTGATCGGGAAGTTGGAGAATTTGGAGGAGTTCTGATTGCGTCACGTTCTAACGGTGATTTAGAAGCCTTATACTTAACGACTGAAACTTTCCTTTTTGTTGTTGCTGTGCAGTTATCTGTGAAGGAATTACATCATTCTTGGTTAATTTCTACATACCTCTAGCGTCCTCCCGGTACTCGATTGAAATATGAACCATTGCAAATTGTTTTAACCAACACATCAACTTTTTTCTTCTTCTGTTTTTTCTAGAGGTATAGCAATTTATTCCCCCTATTTTCTTGGTGACAACAATTTTCTGGGAATTGATTGGACAACCTTAAATGCTAAAAGCACAGTCGAATGACCATTTTGTTCAAATTCTCAATGACTGTGGTCTAAACCAGTTCATTAGCATGCCAACTCACAGGCGTGGCAACATTTTAGATCTCGTTTTGTCCACAGTAGATATTCTCTCCTATGCGGTTTTAGATGCCTCTTTTACTGACCACAAAGTTGTTTGCCTTCAAGTGGCTTTACATAGTCGCAGCGCTTCTGCAATAGTTTATGTTTAATCGTCTTTCAATGCACTCAATTTCAACAAAGAATTGACACAATTTTATTTGTTTTTGTCTTCTGATCCGTCCCTTCACCTAGACTACTAGCAATCTTGGTACGATTACTTTTATTCGGCTCTGTCAAAATCTTTAAAAGCTAAACGCAAAAAAACGACTTGACGTGCCATTTCTCTTTTCTTCTCATACAATGCATCTATTGAACAAATGTGACACACTTCCCAGAAACTATCAAATGCGTTTTCTACCAAATTAGACTTTCGGAGGCGAAAACTGAAAGAGGACATTGATACCTCTATTCAATGGGACATATTATCCTTGGTAGAACAGCTCAAATTGAAAAATACGAAGCATTGTTATCAATTGCTTCGGTCATTGAAATCAAATTTGATGTATCCTTCTTCGATGTTTTCGGCAGCATCAAAAAGTTAGCAGCTTTGAGAAAGATCAGATTTTTAAAACGTTTTTCAGTTCGGTTTTCAAAGCCAGTTCATTCATTTAACCAGAATTCCAGGTGGATTGTAGCGTCCTCTTGGAAGATTTCCATTTCATTATTGACGAAGTATACAATTTGCTAAGCAGAATTCCCGACGATTCATCAATGGGCATGGACACAATTCCGTCGTTTGTACTCAAAGAAATTGTTCAACAATTGTCACCATTGATCTTCGAGTTTTCGTTGCGAGTTACTAAAACTCAGCAGCGGCCTTCTCAGTGGTAAACGTAAACCGTTACTCCGCTTCACAAGTCTGGTTTAACATCCGATGTGACTAACTACAGACCTATCAGCATCCTGCCTAAATTTTCAATTGTTTTTTGAGAGTTTAATATTCAACTGAAATTACTCACGAGTCGGTTCCGAAATAAAACGTGAACAGCACGGGTTCAAGAGGCAACGTAGCACGGTAAATCAACTCATTCCGTATTTGGACAAAATTTTTGCTGCTAAAGATGCAACTCACGATTGCTTAATTGTATATTTTGATTTGAACAAAACTTTTGACTCAGTTTCCCGCGGGCTACTATTACTTAAATTATATCATTAGTTTTTGATCACAATCTCCTAATGCTCTTTCAATCATACCTCACCGGTTGAAAGCAGGTTGTGAAATTTGATGGATGTTTTTCAAGTGAAGTAGCGGTGACGTCCGGAGTTCTTCGAGGTAGCTTGCCGGGTCCACTTATAATTATCATTTTTATTAACGATGTTACAGACTCAGTACAACATTCTGAAGTGTTGCGACATTTGTCTTAAATTGTTTTCTGTTTCTTCAGCCGACAAAGTTCAAAATGATAAAGCTTATCTTCCTGGTCGATTTAAACAAGTTGGACTTTCACGCTTGAAACACGTGGATTCAATTTTTGATCTCGGCATCACTGTGAACAGTTCATTAAGTTGGAATAAGCATGTTGAACTAAGCATTGCAAAGGCTACAAAAGTAATAAAATTTTTTGAATCGTAGTGTTCCATTCGGAGTATGTGTCTAGAAGAAAACTTTTATATAAATCGATGGTGTCGTCTATTTTGGAGTAAAGTTAGCCTGCGTGGTATGCTTCAATTACGGCATTGCGAAAGATGGAAACCTTTTAACACCGCTGTCTCAAACGGGTTCTGAATTGTAATAAGCTTTGCCTTGAAAGTTTGAAAGTCTTGGACATCTTGTCTGTTTCTTTTCAGCTAATACGAAAAGACCTACGCCTTCTATGAAATTAACAAATAGTTTTATTAATTCAAATCTCAATGCAAATTTTGTCAGCTCGACATCAGGAACTCTTGGTTTGGGCTTTTTGAAATTTCAAAAAAAAACAAGAAATTTAAGACGGATGAACACTTTTTGAATCGTTCTCAACGAGCCGAAAATCATCTGATGCAAATGAAGATTATCGACTTTGACATGTCTAAACGTCTGCTTACGTATGCAATTGACCAAGTTTTTCGCACTCGAATTGATTAAACGTGACACAATTACCAGAAAACTATCAAAAGCGTTCAACTGAATTTACTCACGAGTCTGTTCCGAAAAAAAAAATTTGAACAGCACGGGTTCATGAAGCAACGTAGCACGGTAACTCAGCTCATTTCGTATTTGGACAAATTTTATGCTGCTAAAGATACAACTCACGATTGCTTAATTGTATATTTTGATGTGAAAAAATTATTGACTCAGTTTCGCACGGTTTACTATTACATAAATTATCTTTATTTGGTTTTGATCACAATCTTTTAATGCTCTTTGATTTCAATGGTTTAGACGATTTGTACATTCCTTCCGAAATCTTGCGAACAAGAAATTGTGTTACGTACCCATGATTTTTGTGTTACCCGTTTCCGTATGTTCCGGTGAAGGGCACGGTCCGTTTCGCTACCAAACGGAAAACGTCCGAGCTTGTAATACCAACGCCCAAAAAGACCAGAAAGCTTTACAATCTGCGCGAGGAAGACGAAAACTAGTGTAATCAAATTTTTCATCCGTTTCCGCTTTGTTAGATATATTCTATTGGGGTTCAGTTTTTCCAGGGTTTTAGCAGTAGGCTCCTCTCTCTTTGCGTGTATTTTAGTATTTCCTTTTTTTTCTGTATATTGCAAATGTTTCAGATTCCCTTAAACTTTAATTGAAAGATGTATTGATGCCAGATAGGTTTGAGCTAGTTTACAGCACTTTGGGGGTGAAAGGAAAACTGTACTACCACAATCAGAGCTTCTATGACCTAATTCTTATCCAACAGCGAAGTGTATGTGGACGCTTGTGTTTCTTCGAGCACGGCCTTTAGGCTTGTATTTTTGCCAACCAGTTGTCCACCCTGGACAGTGTAAGAACGTTAGAGTCGATGGTGTCTACGAAACTCGCTGTGCCGCAAATGGTTATAGGGAGAAGGATCAGTAAAATAGTGACAAGAGACGCCGCTGCTAATTTACAAAGCATCATCACAACAGCGATGAGAAAGGAATACAGCTGCAAATAAAGCATTGAAGAGTGTCCCTATACATTGAACTTGGAGTTCCTAGTGCAATTTGGAAGTAAAAAAAAAAACAAAAAATGTTAATTTTTGAAGAATTTTAAACATTATCTCATTCTAAAAATGCGTACTGAAATCTTAAAAAAATCACTTTCTTTCAACTTTCTGACCTCTTCCAAATCACGAAAAAGTTGGTGTTGACCCCTGAGAGAAGCTAGAAAAATTTTAATACCAAAGTTTATGACCAAAACGAATATTTGAGGCTGTAAAACAAGCATTTATCAGCGCGGTCTGCTCACACTAGTTCCAGAACTCCCTGATCAGTATTTTTTCTCACATAGTGTTGCTAGTGTTGTTTTTTCAAACTAATCTCATACAGTATTCACATACGAGTTTCTTTGGATGAATTGCATGATCCAGGAACCCTTTGATAGGTAATGGTGTGCGAATTAGAGTCCACCGGCCATTACTTTTTTGACAACTTACTCAAGCTACCCCCCACAGTGCATAAATTGAAAACAATCTGAATTTTTATTAGCGCTGTAGATCCTTCACTAGCACTTACGTTGATTATGCCATAGCAGTCACCTCCAAAAAAACAGGTTTAAAAACCTCGTGTCATTGCAGGTTTATTTAGGTAAGAGTTCTTCAGCTATTCTTGCGTTCACAGCCCTGTCCTATTGTTTCAAAAGTGCTTAAAAAGGCCCATGGATCGCAAAAATGCTTTAATTACAGTTAGCACTCTCCCAGATAACCTTTTTGTGGGAGAAGAAAGCTCAGAAACAATTTGGTGAAAAAAAGTTAGCTCAGACCCCGCTGCTAGACTACCTTGTTTTCTAAACCAACCAAACGTCAAATCAGTGACCGAATAACTAATCTAGCAACTGGATTCCGAAAGGAATATGACTACTCACTCTTGAAAACAAAACACAATCAGTTTTTTCGCCATCCTCAGCAATTTAGAATGAAATGAGATATCGGCTGAATTTTTTGTGCTAGCAGTCGGGTCCGTGGCTTTTTGCTGAAATTTCAAATCTGACTACGTTACAAAGAAATGATGTTAGAGACCTAGTTATAATACCAGGATGGCGTTCCAGGTCGATTGGTTGAGATGGTGTATAAAACAGGCCACAGAAGTGAAAAATGAAAAATCGCTACACGTAAAAGCACTAGCAGCGTGGTCTACTCACCCAGTCACTACTGCAAAAATAGAACATCCTTTTAACCTGAAATTTGAAAAAGCCGGAAAAAGATGATGAAGTTTGGCTAGTGGCCTTTCAGAAACAATTTAGATCAGTTCCAAAAGCCTTCGGAATGTGCAGAAATAAACCCTCAAAAAATAGGTTAGCAGCAAAGTCTACTCACCCACGATATTTGGGTCCACTACTAGGCCGGTAGTGGGCCTTTTTTGTCCAAAAAGTTGAAAGTTAAGGTGTTATCGAAGAGAAAGGATGTCGAGCTACCCTCGCAGCCCGGTACTCGCTGTCTAAGGGCCCTAGTCTAGTCTCTGCATATAGGACGTAGTTGATCATACCGAGGAGCGCCGTCCCGGACACCCGCTGATAAGGACCCCCGCTGCTCCTTATAGCACGAGGGTCCAATCTTGATACTACTACTACTACTACTACTACTACTACTACTACTACTACTACTACTACTACTACTACTACTACTACTACTACTACTACTACTACTACTACTACTACTACTACTACTACTACTACTACTACTACTACTACTACTACTACTACTACTACTACTACTACTACTACTACTACTACTACTACTACTACTACTACTACTACTACTACTACTACTACTACTACTACTACTACTGTTTCAACACTTTAATTCCAAATATGAAATAAAGGCACGGTTGGCAACAAATACAAACAATACAAGAAGAGTTATTTGTTTGGTTATTCTGTGAAGTGCTGTACGACGAAATTGTTGAAGGCATTCTTTGACCCGGTTGCTGCTTTCTCCTGCAATCTGGTGAACGATACTTTGTTTCGTACACAGTCTCCTTCGATTTGACTCATCCACGTTTTCCGTTGCCCCCCAGGAGCGCGTCTAGCATGGACGTATTGATCGGGCGGGTCCCAATCGAAGGCACTGCGGGCTAATCTTCCTGGTTCCATTCTCTGGATGTGTCCGTACCATTTTATCCGTTTGAGCATGATCATCGTGGATAGTTGGGGCATTCGTGATCTTGACATTATTTCTTCGTTCGTTGCTTTCTCCAGATATGACACACGTAGAATTCTCCGAAGACAACCAGAGTGGAAACTCTCAAGTTTTCTCTCCATTAATTTCGATAGAGTCCAATTCTCTGAGCTGTACAGCACGGCTGATAAAACGAGTGCTTTGTACAAATTGCACTTGAGGTGCACGCTGAGATGCTTGCTCTTCCAGAGATTTTGGGAGTTAGCAAACCGTTGTCTACCTTCTGCAATTTTGCAATTGACTTCCTGCAGGTCTCCATGCTTGAGGCTGACATATGATCCGAGATACTTGAACGCTTCTATGTTTTCAAACTCGTTTCCGAGAACATCTTGTACTTTGCAGGAAAACACGCGTGTGGCAACTGCTTTAGGTTTGCCACAGTATCTCGATTGGTGAACTTTTCGGCCATTGACTGTTTTGAACTTTCTTTCACACTTGTCACGGGTAAGGCTCGCCTCTAGTTGCTCGAACTTTGACTTGTTGACGACATTCTTTGACAAACCGGCTTTGCAGAATCTTGTTTGGTGCACTTTGCGTCCGGTAACTATACTGAATTGCCGCTGACAATTCTGACATCTTAAAGACTCTTGGTCAGCCACCACTGACCGACTCTCATTTTCTAGCGACTCTGAATCTGCTACCGCAGATTGTTGTTGTGAAGCTACCAACGCTGGCTTAGCCACCGCTAAGCTTTTCAACCTTAGCTTCCGGCCATCTTGTGTTTCGAACCAGCCCGCTTTCTTTTTCGTTCCCAGTAGCACCTCCGTGCTGATGGTTAGTCGTGACTGGCTAGATGTCTCTGCCAGGAGTCCTACTACTACTACTACTACTACTACTACTACTGCTACTACTACTACTACTACTACTACTACTACTACTACTACTACTACTACTACTACTACTACTACTACTACTACTACTACTACTACTACTACTACTACTACTACTACTACTACTACTACTAAGACTACTACTACTACTACTACTACTACTACTACTACTACTACTACTACTACTACTACTACTACTACTACTACTACTACTTCTACTACTACTACTACTACTACTACTACTACTACTAATTAGAGGTTTTACTCCGCTTCTAGGTTATTTCCAGTAGTCGCCGATCTTCGCGGGTAAAGTTTATAGGTGGAACCTCCCTGCTAAAAAATAACGGAGATGAATAAGTGAACGGAACCGGAAACTCGCATGACATTCTTGGTCTCTATCAATCAGAAAAAACGTTCTGAATACACATTGTTTCGGAAACCCCTTCTAATGTAGCAGAACCCTAATTAGTCGGGCATTTTCTGTTTTTGACGTTTCATAACGTGAAAATATTTTGTTTTTGAAAAGTAGGTTCTGAGTCGGTTTTGGGTGTGCGAAAACTATTTTTTGTCAGTGTGTTGTACTCCTTGTCTTTTATATCATCGGTTTCTGCGTTTTTAGATTAATCATATTGGGAATTCAGGTTTTGCAGGGTTTTGCTCATTAGCAGCAGGCTCCTCTCTTTTTGGGTAACCTTTAGCGTTTCCTTCTGTGCAATACATATTTCATATTTCAGTGTTGTTTTGATTGTTGTTCCATGGACGATTCAAATTGCACGTTTACCTCGGAGCCTTCCGATCATGAAATTGTTTGCAAACCCACGATTATATTGGCTCGAGTTCCCAAGTTGTTGGTACAATTACGTCAACTTCGACTACCAAACGAATGAGATCCAAGCTAGTTACATCAACACCCAAGAAGAAGAAGAAGAAGAGGAATTGGGGAAATAATGAGGAGGACAAGGACAACCAGCTAGACTCTCAAACAAGTGCACACCGAACCCTGTATGGCCGCCTGATGTACAGTAAGTTTTTATTTAGTGAGGTCAGACTCCTTTGCTATATATATATATATATATATATATATATATATATATATATATATATATATATATATATATATATATGGTATCCATTCTGACTTTCTTTTTAGCCGAAACGATATCAGAGGCTTCTGACTTTGACGAAATCCAACAGTTGGATAGTCCCCGAGTTCATTGTGTGACCAAGAAGTCCCGGTGTAATGTGTGTTGAAGAAAATTGGCCGACATGGCCCAGCACTACCAGAAGTCCCACTACGAGAACTGTCAGGCTTTATCTCTTGGATTGCCGAAGGCATTTTAATTGTTCAGGATCATGCAAAGATCCAGTATATTATTGCACTCTGTGTCTGAGGCGTTTTGTAAACTCAACAGACCATAAAAAGAAGGGCGATGCAAGGAATAGAAAGGCTATCAACGGCCTCCGTGATCATTTCGACAACGATATAATCAGGATCAATAACCCCAAGGACCCGGGATAGATGCCGGAATTCATTCGAGACCAATTATCTCAACTCAGAGAACCGAAGGTGAATGGGGGAGTACTCCTTGAGTGTTTTGTGCGGGACCAAGTGAAAAAAGCCAGCAGAAAAAATAATAGCATGGACACTGTACATAAACGCGTCACAAAGACCTTCCAACACCATCTCAATCGCTTGTGGGTGACGACCGGCCAATTCAAGAGGCATGAGGAAGCAGGAAAATTTATTGAAGAGATCAAGGACAATGAGAATTACAAGGCTAGTTCGATGGTTCTATTCATAGTTGTACTAAAAAAGTACCTGAGGTACACAAAACGGAACGAAAAGCAGATCAGACTTCCCTACGACATTTGGGTGGACGTTCTAAGCGAAATTTCGAGTGACTACCGTCACCAAATGAAAAAAGATCAAATGTTGTTAATGAATAAGAAGAAGGAAGAGACCCCGCCGGCAGAAGAGTGTGAACAGATGTTGAAGTGTGTCACGGACCACCTGGATAGTCCGACCTCTGATAAGTACTCATATAACTTTCTGAAGGGTTTGGTGTTCTTCTACTCTCAATCATTTTCCAGTACCCGAGCGTGACCAATTCTGAATTTGGAATATGAAAAGTGGCCAGCATTGCGACGCGGTGAACCGGTATACCCAACGGAGCACAATACAGGAGCGCAATTTGCAGTCAAGTTTGAGCTCACCGTGCCTCAAGTCCCGTGGTTTGAGAAGATGTTTTCGGCCTTCAAGAAGGAGACAGGAATGAAGCCCTTGTATATATTCTTGATAATCCTTAACCACAAAGAGAAATCCATCGCTCGATTCGTCAAGAACTCGCTCAGGGAGATAGCACCAAAGTCCCTCCACACTAAAAAGTTCAACCCGACACCAATGAGAAGAGTGATATCAACATACATGTATGGACAAAAAGGAAAAACTCCACAACTCTACCAAACACATTTAAATCAGACTGCACACCAGGACAAGACAGAAACGAGACACTACGTGATGGACTTACTAAACTCAGGGAAGGTACTACAAGACTATGGGAAGCTTTTTCGCCTACCGACAGAGAGAATCAGAACCCTCCCCTCTAACTTAACGCCTGATGAATTCAACATGATGAACAAAGAGACCATCTATTTTAATTGTAGCGATCCGGTGAACCCATTTTCCCTCATTTGTACGAACAAAATCCTGGACCCAGTTGTAGTAGAGAAGTGAGAGAGGACCTCGCTGATAATGACTCGGATATGGATGATGAGGATGTTAAGGCTATGTTTGAGGTGGAAGCGCACGAACAACATGTGGACGCATTGGAAGATGATAGCGACCTCGATGCAGAGGAAATGGCACGTTATCTTGAATCTGATGGTGATGGTGGTCGTGAGGAGGACGAAGAAGAATTCGACCCTCAGCAAGACGATTTCTCAGACTTGGATGAGAACCACTCTGTGTTTTCCTCCACAGTGTCAGCTAGGAAGCTCCAGAGTGTCGTCCCGGAAAGCAGGAGGGCGGAATTTATTACTAGTTTAAATAAATTCCTTGGCAAAATAAACTGGAAAGCGGAGTAGAAAGGTCTGCTATTAATATTCGCTCAAGTAAAGACGACCCCGAATAAGCAGCCGATTGCGGCGACAATTCGTGAAAAACTGGGGAGAACACCCCACAAAAACACCGTAAACAAGATCTATGACAAACTTAAGGCTCTGGTTAATCGGCTGGCCGAGTAAGAGACCTACAGACTTGATTACTTAAACGCGGGAGACGAGACTTTACTGTTAACTTTGTTATTCTTACTTTGTCTTATTCTGATCTTGATGTTGTGCTAAGCGTACTATTGTGTTACTATTCTTGTTATGCAGTCTCACCTTTGTTTATTGTGGAAATTTGTTTTAGCTACTGCGTAGCCTATCTTTTGTTATATAGCCAATTAAGTTACTCAGATTATGCATTTCAAAAACTGCTCTAGCAGTTGGGTCCGTGGCCCGTTTTCAACCAGTTTCAAAACCCATGTATATAGAAAGAGAGCAAGTGGAGAAATTAATTCAAATGTTGGGGCTAGACCTTGTTTTCTATTGAGATCAGAATTAGAGATCAATATTTCAAGTGGGTAAGTGCAAGTAGTGGGGTGACTACCCAGTAGTGGCTATCAGTAGGCTACGAGATAAATTTTTTGATGAATTTTTGTGTCATGTGTCACTGCTATTGGTGAGCACAGAACTCTCTCAGAGGCTTGTAGAAACTTTTTAACCTTTCTTGCAGTGTTCATACACTTAGGTTGTAGCTCTAGACAGTGAAAAACATGTTTTGAATCAGCAACATTTTGAAAATGAGAGGAGTTTTTATCTTCAATATTAGCAGTAGGCTCCTCTCTCTTTCCACAACCACCGCTAGGTAGGTACCACAAATAATGATTTTAGATACCTAGTTCCTATACCAGGATGAGTTCCCAGGCCTAAACAATGAGTATGGTGAAAAAAATTGACCAAAATGTAAATTAAGTAATTTCTGCATGTAGAAGCACTAACAGCGTAGTCTACTCAGCAATCTACTACTAAAAATTTAGCCCATCTTTATAGCTTGAATTTTGAAAAGGCCGAAAACACAAATTGTAGTGATGCTAGAGAGCTTTCAGAAAAACTTTAGATCACTTTCAAGACTCTTAGGAATGTGCAGAAATTAGCCTATGAAAAAATATTTTCACTGACGTCTGTGACAAAAAGTGGTGTAGCAGCCAGGTCTACTCACCCACGATATTTGGGTACACTACTAGACCGGTAGTGTTCATTTTTCCGTCTTATCTAAGACTCTTCCGGTCTTATCTAATAGAAGGGATGTCGAGCTACCCTCCCAGCCCGGTACTCGGTGTCTAAGGGCCCTAGTCTAGGCTCTGCATATAGGAAGTTGTTGATCATACCGAGGAGCGGCGTCCCGGACACCCGCTGATACGGACCCCCACTGCTCCATATAGCACGAAGGTCACGCGCTGATACTACTACTACTACTACTACTACTACTACTACTACTACTACTACTACTACTACTACTACTACTAATACTACTACTACTATTACTACTACTACTACTACTACTACTACTACTACTACTACTACTACCACCACCACCACCACCACCACCACCACCACCACTACTACTACTACTACTACTACTACTACTACTACTACTACTGCTACCACCACCACCACTACTACTACTACTACTACTACTACTACTACTACTGTTTGAACACTTAAAATCCATAAGGAAATAAAGGAACAATGACAAAAAGTACAAACAATTTAATAGAATGCATATAGGTTTGAGCTTATTTGCGTTTATTTAATCCAAGAAATGCTGTTTGACAAAACTGTTGAAGCGGGATTTAGACTCTCTTTTCCCTTTCTGTCGTAAGGTGATGTAGCTCATGTTGTTCCTTGAGCAATCTTCTTCAAGTTGGTCCAGCCACGTCTTGCGTTGACCCCTTGGAGCTCGTTTAGCATAACTATATTTTTCTGTCAGCTCCCAGGTGAAGGCTCTAAGCGCTAGACGATCGTAATTCATCCTCAGGACATGGCCAAACCATTTCAACCGTTTAATCATGATCATTGCAAAAAGTGTCGACATACGTGATCTAGCCAGTACTTCATCATTTGTCACCTTCTCCATATATGAAAGACATAGTATCCTTCGCAGACAGCTGGTGTGAAAGCTCTCAGGTTTCCGTTGCGTTGATTTATTCATGGTCCACGTTTCAGAGCTACATAAGACCACTGATAACACGAGAGCTCTGTATAACTTGCATTTGAGGGGAATACTAAGTTGTTTGCTCTTCCATAGCTTCTGAAAGCTCGCAAATCGCTGTCTCCCTTCCGCCAGCTTGACACTGATTTTCTTCAGGTCACCATGTTGCAAGCTCACGAAAGAACCGAGATATCTGAAAGCTTCTACGTTTTCGAACTCCACTCCATCTCGATCGTGGACAATGCAGGAGAAAATGCGAGATCTTCCAGACTTTTATCTGCCGCAGTATCGTGACTCGTGAATTCGTCGGCCTTTCACAGTCGCAAAAATCCTACTGCACTTCTGACAGGTGAGGCTATTCTCTAGCCCAACAAACTTTGACGCGCTGTCTTTGACACTCTTCGAATTCTTAGACTTACAGAATCTGGCTTCATGCACTTTGCAGCCACTTGCAGTGTCGAAGCGACGTTTACAACCTGAACATACACAACTCTCGTCATCAGAGACCGCAGATGATCTGTTACTCGCCGTAGACACTAGATTAGCAACCACTGACCTTTCGTCGCTGCTAACTGTCAAAAGCTCAGTAAAGGTGATAAACACTCTTTCGAAAGTTAAATTCCAATCATAATATCTAATGAGACGGATATCAATAGCGAGGCATAACTATCTTCACAACGTATAACGGCCAAAAGCCCCTCTCAATGGCCCGGCAAATCTAGCTTGATCTTTTTTAGCAGGTATTTTGTCTGAGTCGATTTTCGACTCAGATTGGTCACCGATACGTTTTTGAAACATAAAAATATTAAGCCTAAAAAGAGCGCAATCGATTCAGTATATTAGTAGGCTCAACGAAAATTATGTTTAACGAACTTTTTCCGAGCTTTTTATGCCAGATAGAACGTATTTTGTGTGCATTTAATCTTTTTGTAAGGCTTACATGAGTAAGAAATTACGTAACCTTTCTTTTCTCGCTGCTTAAATGGCGCTGCAAAAGGATTGTTCATTTCACGCTCCAATTAGCATTGCTCATTTAGTTTACTCGGTAACATCCTCCGGCCCGGAAGAAAATGCTGGGAGGATCGGTACAAGCTTAACGAGTGAGCGGACGAGCGATCCGGATGACGCGCGTAAGACGGCGGAGCGGGCGACGCTGTCGGAGCCGTACCGAAGTTCTTCAATTCGAGCAGTTGGATAGTAACCCCTAGGGTTGCTTTCTTCAACGATCCAAACTAATTCACCGACCTTGAGGTGCTGCTCGGCAGGCGTCTGCCACTTAGATCTACGGTTCAGTGCAGGTACATACTCCTTGAGCCAACGTGCCCAAATTGCATTGGCGTATGACTGTGCACGGGCGTACCGCTTACGATGATCAAACTGGTCGACGCCAACGATGGACGGAATTCTGATTGCTTGGTTACCGAGTAGAAAATGATTAGGTGTTATTGCGCCTAGGTCGGACGGGTCGGCGCTTACGGGCGTTAAGGGACGTGAGTTTAGTGCGTACTCGACCAGACAAAAAGTAGTGTTCAACACCTCATCTGTGAGGCGACGCGTACCGAGGATAGTGTACAGTACTCTTTTAAAACTACGAACTAACCTCTCCCAGATGTCACCTTGGTGTGGCGCACTGGTTGGATTGAACCTCCACTTAATGCCCTTATTGGCAAGTTCGGCAGCGAGGTTAAGCGTATTCCATTTTTCCACACATTCACGGAGCTCTTTCTCCGCTCCAATGAAGTTCGTACCATTATCCGACCAAATCATAGCAGGAGTACCCCGACGGGAGACGAACCGCTCCACTCCCATTACACAGGAACTAGTGTCCATGGACGGGACAACTTCAACATGGACAGCACGAGTAGTGAGACAAGTGAAAAGAAATCCCCACCTCTTCTCGGTAGTCCGACGAACTGTGACGTAGAATGGGCCAAAGTAATCAACCCCGGTGTTGGTAAAGGGAGGAGACTGGTATGCGAGTCTCTCCTTTGGGAGGTCTGCCATGATAGGTTGAATGGTTGCAGCACGGAACTTTCTACACAAGACGCAGTTTGATTTGATGGAATGCAGTGTGAAACGTAGTTTTAGGATGGCATAACGTTCTTGTACCTTTGACCTTAAGTAGTGGATGCCCTGATGATGGTTCTTCAAATGAGTATGCCGCAGAAACAGTTTAACAAAAGTATGACGCGCATCCAGCACGATAGGATGCCTAGTGTCAAAGTCAATTTCCACTAGCCGTCGGAGTCGACCAGAGGAACGGATGAGACCATGAGGTCCAATAAACGGAGTAAACTGAGCAATGCGGCTGCTCTTCTTAACGGATTTGTTGTCAAGAAGATCCTTTCTTTCAGTATTGAAGGACTCTCCTTGAACCGAAGTCTACGGTACGGTAACTTTCATGAGATGGTAAAAGACGGAGCACATATGCGGTGACACGAAGTAATTTTTGATAAGAACTGAACTTATCAAACGGGATCAGATTAATGCTTTGTTCCTTTGGGGAATTGGTTACAGATGCGGCTAAATATGAGATGGAGTCATCATCTTGTTCTTTGGTTACAACGCCGAGCTTGATGTTATCAACGACGTCAGTATTTGGTACAAAAGTGAATTGCTTAGTTCTCAAGAACTCAGGACCCCTCACCCAGCTACTTGATTGCAAAACTTCAGCGGACATACCACGCGTGCCAGCATCTGCCGGATTATCACAAGTGGCGACGTGGTTCCATTGGTCAACGCTGGTGTTCTCCAGGATTTCTCTAACCCGATTTGCAATGAAGATGGGGTGTTTGTTTGTTGAGTTTATCCACTGCAAGACGATTGTACTATCTGTCCACATAAAGACTTTGTCCACAGTAACCGTTAATGCTCGACAGATTTCCCTTTTTAAACGGGCAGCGAGGAGAGCGGCTTGTAATTCCAACTTAGGAACTGTTATTACCTTCATAGGTGCAACGCGGGCCTTGCCCAGGACAAACTCCAGCTCTGTTATAATCTCCCCGGAGGTGCAAGTTACTTGAGCCCTAAGAAATCCTACTGCACTGAATACGTCTTGCGAGCTATCACCAAACATGTGGAGTTCAAGATGTTGGAATGGTCCTGAAAAGTAACTTCTCGGTATAGTGATCTCAGCTAACCGCGGCAGTTCAACGCACCAGGCAAGAAATCTGTCAACTGTGTCTTTGGGTAACTCGCCATCCCAACTCTGTCCATTGACACGCCAAATGTCTTTCAAGATTAACCGAGCACCAATAGTGAACTGTGCGACAAGACCAATTGGGTCGTAGACCTTTGACACGAGACTCAAGACCAAGCGCTGTGTTAAACTTTTCGTGATGGTGCTGTTAGTACCCCTACTCACCACCAGAGTATCGTTGTTGTGATCCCACTTAAGCCCGAGCACGTGCATTGATTCCTCCTTGGATGAAACGATGAGCTTCGGTTCAGTGGATTGAGCAGACCCATCAATTCGGTCAGCCAGATCTGGTACATTGCTTACAAACTTAGTAAGCTTGAACCCACCTAGATGGAGAAGATGTACCAATTCCTTCGACCTAATGAGGGCCCTCTCGGGGGATTCCACAGAGTCCAAGTAATCGTCCATGTAGAAGTTCTCAAGGACGGCTTTCGCAGCTTCTGGGTACTCCTTGCATTATCGCGTGCCGTGCGCTGAAGTGCGTAGTTGGCGCAGGTGGGCGAATCTTTTGCCCCAAAGATGTGGCCCGTATACTGGTGTACCACGACATTTGATGTGGGGTCCTCCCGCCACAAAAAGCGCAATGATGGTTGATCACGTGGTAACACTCCAACTTGGAGGAACATTCCCTCGATGTCGGCGGATACGGCAAATGGATGTTGTCTGAACCGTAGGAGTACATAGATTAGGTTTTGCAGTAGGTCAGGTCCGGTGAGTAATGACTTATTAAGAGATGCGCCATGGAATTTTGCTGCTCCGTTTAGTACCCTACGAACCTTGCCCGGCGTGTTCCGGTTAACAACCGGATGGTGTGGTAGGTACCACTCTCGTTCCGAGCGACTTTCCACCTTATGAGCATCTTTGACCCTTACTACGTAGCCTTTGTCTTAGTCCTCTTTGATGGCACTCGAGTACTTTTCCCTTAATGTCTGATCTTTCGTGAGCCGCTTTTCCAAAGACTTTAATTGAACAAGCGCTGAGAAATAATTGTTGGGCAGTTCGATGGTATCTTTAGCCCATAGCATTCCGACATCGTACCTTTTTCCATTATGCACGGTGGTGTTTTCAAGAATTTCATGCGCACGTGCATCCGAGAAGGATCGTGGATCTACTTGCTTAAGTGCGCCGTATGACTCCATGTCGTACCAAGATTTTACCTGACTAGCGAGTTCAAAATCCTGCCCCATATTTGCTTTAAAACAAGTCGAGTTTGAGACGACGGTAGAGGGCCGCTTAGAACCCAACCTATGGGTAAGCGAACAACGAAGGTCGAGCACTTCTTGTCGGCAGCGAAGTACTCTAACAGGCGGATGGCATGATAAACATCCTGTCGAAGTATCATCTCAATGTTTCCATAGCAATATGTAACTGGGTCTAGAACTGCTAGGTGCGGGTATGTTTGCTGAAGTGCTTTAATGTTGATGATGTCGGCGCCTACATTCAAATCTTCCTTTACGTAAGGGCTTACTTTAAATGGTTCAAATGCTTGGTTGTCGCGTGGTGTTTTAATTAGTTCTACTAACTTAGTGTCTACGACCTCCTCGGTATTTATACCCTTGACTGTTGGTTTCAACGCTGTACCGTGCAAACCAAGTCTATTTGCAAGATCATTGGACACCCAAGAGTTACTGCAAGCGGTATCGCACAAAACTAAAGCCGTGGTATCTTTACCAGAAGAGCTCTTCAACTGTAATTCAGTCACCTGAAGGAGGCCTTTCACATTACTCACAGATGACAAAGTAGTGGTCTTACTCGATGATTGGACAATACAAAGTTTACTTTGACTTGCACCAGCATTAGAATTACTATTTTGTTGTTTGAAGGGGATTTTGATAGATAAACCCTCTCAGCTCCATGGAGAAGTGTATTATGGGAGCTGTTGCAACCGTCCTTTCTGCATTTCCTAGGATTTGGGTATTGCCTAAACATATGTTTTTCTCTCAAACATGAGAAACACAGTTATGTTTCCGCGACTACCCTTGCTCGCTGAGTGGGAGACTTTTCTTTATATACCCTACACTCCCAGATGCGATGGTTACCTTTACACACAATGCAGCGAGGGGTTGCAGGCGTTGCCGATGTTGAGGCTGGTCTCTGAGTGCCCTTACTTTGTGTATTAGCAGCAAAAGTTCTTGAGGCAACTTTGGTCTTTACTACTGAGTTGGTGTTATCCTCAGTTCTTGCCTTCGATGGAGTTTGTTTCATTAAATCATGTGCCTCGGCCTTCTCCTTCAACCAATCGTTGAAGTCAAGGAGTGTTGGCTTTACCCAATGTTTCTTCACTGTGAAGATTGACCAAGACTATTTCAGATTGGGAGGCAATTTTTTCACAACCGTGTTGAGAAGTGAGGCACTCTTAAGGTCTGAGTCATATGAAAGTGATTTAAAGACCCCAACAAGACTTGAAATTGTTGCAGAATAGTTTATGATGTTATCACTATTGTGCATCTTTAATGGAGGAAAAGAGCTGAGTTTGTCTAAGTGTGCACTGACTACTGCCTGTGGTTGGCCAAATTTACGTTCAAGTGTCTTAAGTGCATCCTTATACATTACACCACAGTATGCGAACTCAGCGATGGCGGTTTTAGCTTTTCCAGTTACAAGAGTTTTTAAGTATGTTAACTTGACATCATCAGTCAAGGGCTGTGAGTCTATGGCGCTTTTAAATTGTCCGAACCATTCGTGCCACTGCAGGGGATCACCATTGTACTGTGACAACTTCCACTCGGGCAGTGGATCGTTCTTCTTACAAGTAATTGCGTCCGCCAACTGCTTTATCAAATCCGCAGAGTCCAAAGAAGGAGCCGAAGGTGTGGGATGCGGCACGCCACCCCAACACAACGGGTTCGGAACGGTAGCTCCATACGTTGGCGGAATGATCGGAGTGACAAAGGTGGGGGCGGTACCTGCGGAAGAACTAAAGGGATTCGCTTGCATGAAGTCTGATGTTACGTAATTTTGAGCGTCTGCTGCTGCTTGTACATTAGGGGAGCGGTGCGATGTAGATATATGAGAGTTGATTAACGGGGCCGGTTGTACGGTGTATAAATTTGCAGATGTACGTACAAGTGGTACTGCATTAGGTGGGACTGCTGCCGGAAAACGCCAGACATTTGGATCTGGAGGAGCAGGAGGTGCGTGGGTTATGGGTACAAAGTTTTGGGGCTGAAAACTCTGTTGTGGAGGTGGTTGATGAATTAATTGAGGCACGAAATTGTTTGCGGAGGAAACGAATGGTGCAGAAGGAGAATGGGGTAACAGATTGACATTATTCGCCACGGGGTTAGTGGCTTGTAGTGGAAGTGCTTGTGGCGGCGAAGGAGGAAAGCAGAATGCTGGTGGGATTAACGGAAAATGCGGTGGTGCGGGGTTTAGGACGGGGGATGGAGGGGCTGGTACATTTATGTGTGCTTGTTGCGGATTAAGTGCTAGCGGAGCATTAACAAGTGTGTTTAAAGGTAGTGAACGCAAAGGGCTGACTAAATTCAACTATCCCGGCATGCTCGACCTGCGAGGGAATTGATGATCTAACTGTAAACCATCGAAGTGCTTTGTTTCTTGAGACAGTTGTCGGGCTGTGTTTGGGGCGTTTAGTTAAGATGGCATACCAAAGTTTATTGGTGGTGATGGAGGCGTATATTGAGGCTGTCGCTGCTCTTGCATGATGTTGTTTGCAACATGTGCATCATTGGTTACATTGGTTCTACTACTTGGTTCATGGACAGGGAGGTTGATGTTGGCCTCAATTTGACCATGTGTATTGAGATTGAAGTGTGACTTTGGAAGTTGAGCTGAAGAAGGTCGTTTGACAATTGCTTGGTTGGATTGGGCGATGAAACCAGAAAAGTGCGAACTCGGTTCGTTTGCAACATCTGCCATGTTCCCGGCCGGTGACGCATTAACCCAATCTTGGACAAGGGCTGCAGCAACTACTTCCTTGCGATGATCCTCCTCAAGCTGCTCAATTTCGAATTCCCGCAATTTCGTTTGTTGTTCAATTTCAAGACGTTATCTAGCAATGCGAAGCGTTGCCTCATGTTGTTTCTCAAGTTCCTCCCTTTTTAGTCTTGATAATTCTGAGTCTCGTTGACGCTGACTTGATCTTTTTGAGGAAGTCATTTGCGAACCTGATCTTGAGTGGTGAGAGGTATACATCTAACTGTCTCTTTGCCTTGGACCGAATTGATATACCCTCAAGCAGCAGCAATGAACTCGTCAATTTTCTTTGTTACACTCTCTAACCATTTCTCAAGATTCTTACAGGCAGCGTCTGGATCTTAAGTCTTTTGTGCCAGATCAAAGAGCTCTTCATTCTCATCAACTACTCTAGTAAAAGCATCTTTGCACTTCACAATCAGACGTTCGATCTTAACTTTCCTGTCTTGCTTATCAACAGCATTGTTAATTTCACCATAGATGTTATTAAGTTCAGCCTCTAATTTTGCCCTCGCACTATAAAGTTTGTTGAATTTGTCCTGTAAAGTTGTCATGATCTTAAGAAAAACAGGAACCACAAGTTTAATTTGGTACTAATATAGAGTACACACACATGCAACAGCACAACACAAATGGGTTATACCGAACCCTAGTAGGACGGTTTGCCTAGCAAACCGCCAAAGAGCAAAGATGTTCGTCGAGCACAATAGTACCCGGCGAAAGAAAGAAAGAACTGTGCGCAGGAAGCGCGAAACGGGACAGGACGGGAGACGGGACTGACGGGAAGAGACGCCGAAAGAGTAACGCACGACGCAACGGGAAACCGAACGGACAAACGGGAGCGTCGGGCGAATGGCGCGCGGCGAAACGGGAAAACGGCACGGGCGGGGCAGAAACGTCGGGCGGATGGCGCGCAACGAAACGGGAAAACGGCACGGGCGGGGAGGAAACGTCGGGCGGATGGCGCGCGACGAAACGGGAAAACGGCACGCGCGGGGCGGAAACCACAAGCGAGGAGGCGGGAAGATCAATGCTAGCAGACCACAGCAACAAACTCAACCAAACAAGCTAGCCGTAACTCCAGAATAAACTTAAGTCACACCCTAGAAAGAAGGAGAGGAGCTACTGCCAGGTAAACTAGCACAAAACATTATGGGGCTTTATCAACGGCATCAAAAAATGAAACAAGTTACGGCAACGATGTAGTATAACCAAAAATCGAAAATATCAGGAAATTTACTAGCCGTAACTCCAGAACAAACTTAAGTCACACCCTAGCAAACCACCCTACCCAGACAACAAAAAGGCATACTACGAAAATTAATAATGCTACAACAAATTGCTAGCAAACAAGTGTGGTGAAAGTCACGAAACAAACCAGCCGTAACTCTTGAATGAACTTAAGTCACACCCTAGCAAGGAACGAGACTAAACAACAAACCAGCATACTAGCAGAAAGAAATTTTAATACAGCAAAAATTCAACATACTACATCACACAACAAATAAACGGGGGATAGAAAGAAACAAGGTGACACGGAAACAAAAAGGACGGAAACGGAAAAATGAAACCGGATAACCTGCGGAAAACGGACGGTAGTGAATAACTCAAAGAATGGGGAGAGCGAAACGTTTAGTAAGGCACTAACGGAGAGAACCAACCACAAACTAACCCGTAACTTGTGAGTTAACTAAGTCACACCACCAGTCAGCGGGTAGACTCCCACATCAGCGCAAGGCTAAGTGACATTCAGGTTATCAAAGGTTTGTATGAGTTCCGCCTCCTCTAACGCATGACGGGTGCGAAGCGTTTTACGACGGCGCTTTGAAAGTTTCTTCGGTCGGGAGCGTGTTATCAAGGACCGGAGGTTGTTCTTATGAGCTAAGACTATAGTGAGTGTTTTCAGCTCAAGCGCAGGCCTTTGTTGTAATGCTCTGTACTCTTTAAGTAAACTAAGATCTTTCTGTTTACGTTTAGACACAATGTCTTTCACTAAATGGAGGTAACTAGAGCACTACGCTTGAGCTGATTGTAAATATCAGGAGTTCTCTCTCTGGGGCAATACACTATAGCTTCTATGCGCTCCTAATACTTTTCAAGCACTTCAATAGGCTGCGAAGGTGTTAAAGGCTTATTGTTGTTGCTGCGATGACGGGACAATGAATTGTTCACCACATCATGCCATATAACTAGCCTCTTTTTTCACGGAAGAAATGACTCATTTGGAACTGAGCAGTTTTTCGTACTTTCACCGCGTTATAATTGAAACTCAGACCCGGTAATGCGTAAATTCTTTTTTTATTATGGTCTTGTATTGCTTGAGGCAATGTTTTTATGGCGCGATGCAGTGAACTTGCAGCTAATATGAAAACCATATAAAATTTCTACATCATAACTGATTTGAGTTAATTGGAATATTTTAATATTCTAATAGATTGATCTTTGAACCCATACAGGTCTTGTTTCGAATTTTAAATGTCGGTAAATGTCGGTCGTGGATAACAGTGTGAGTTATTCTTGGTATTGTTGTTGGCAAAAAAAAACTGTTTTATAAGTTTATCACAACAATCAAGCTAAACATGAGAGGCCGGGAGCGGCATCAAAATAAAGACCGGGTTGCGGCACCAAAAATAAAGGTGATAAACACTCTTTCGAAAGTTAAATTCCAATCATAATATCTAATGAGACGGATATCAATAGCGAGGCATAACTATCTTCCACAACGTATAACGGCCAAAGGCCCCTCTCAATGGCCCGGCAAATCTAGCTTGATCTTTTTAGCAGGTATTTTGTTTGAGTCGATTTTCGACTCAGATTGGTCACCGATAGGTTTTCGGAACATAAAAATATTAAGCCTAAAAAGAGCGCAATCGATTCAGTATATTAGTAGGCTCAACGAAAATTATGTTTAACGAACTTTTTCCGAGCTTTTTATGCCAAATAGAACGTATTTTGTGTGCATTTAATCTTTTTGTAAGGCTTACATGATTGAAAAATTACGTAACCTTTCTTTTCTCGCTGCTTAAATGGCGCTGCAAAAGGATTGTTCATTTCACGCTCTAAATAGCATTGCTCATTTAGTTTACTCGGTAACACTCAGCCTCCGCTGAACTTTTCAATCTCAGTTTCTCACCAGCTAGTGTCTCGAACCAGCCCGCATTCTTCTTCTTGCCCACCAGCACCTCCCTGCCAATGAGTAGTCGGGATTGGTTTTTGGTCTCAATGAGAGTCCCATAACGGCCTTTGTGGTTTCCTGTAAGAACTTCCACGTTTTTTTGAGCAATGGGTACACTGGCTCCGGGTTTTTCGCATTTAACACCCATATTATTTGTCTTCCCAACGTTGATCATTAGGCCAACAGCCTCGGCTGAAGATTCAATTCTGTGTAGATTTGCTTGAGCTTCGGAATCAGAGACGCCCAATAGGGCAACATCATCGGCGATATCAAGATCAGCAACACAGCGTCCAATGTCGATTCCTCCTTGAACTGAATTAGCCAACACAAGTTTATCACAAGGCCAAAGAGAATAGGCGGCCATACATCGCCCTGGCGGACACCAGTTTTTACGTCGAACATCTGGCCCTTCTCGCCCTCTGCCTTGACGCAGCACTTGAAGCCTTCGTAACTGTTGCGGATGACGTTCACAACTTTTTGTGGGAGCCCGTAATGTTTCATTATCTTGTACATCATCTCGCGGTCCATCAAATCGAAAGCAGCGCGGAAATCAATGAAACAAAAACTGACATCCAATTGGAAGACCATGCATTTCTCTAGTATTTGCCTCAACGCAATCAATTGGTCAGTGCAGCCCCTGCTCTTTCGGAATCCGCATTGTTACTACTACTACTACTACTACTACTACTACTACTACCACTACTACTACTACTACCACTACTACTACTACTACTACTACTACTACTACTACTACTACTACTACTACTACTACTACTACTACTACTACTACTACTACTACTACTACTACTACTACTACTACTACTACTACTACTACTACTACTACTACTACTACTACTACTACTACTACTACTACCTCCTCCTACTACTACTACTACTAATACTATTACCACTACTACTACTACTACTGTTTCAACACTTTAATTCCAAATATGAAATAAAGGCACGGTTGGCAACAAATACAAATACAAATACAAACAAAACAAGAAGAGTTATTTGTTTGGTTATTCTGTGAAGTGCTGTACGACGAAATTGTTGAAGGCATTCTTTGACCCGGTTGCTGCTTTCTCCTGCAATCTGGTGAACGATACTTTGTTTCGTACACAGTCTCCTTCGATTTGACTCATCCACGTTTTCCGTTGCCCCCCAGGAGCGCGTCTGGCATGGGCGTATTGATCGGGCGGGTCCCAATCGAAGGCACTGCGGGCTAATCTTCCTGGTTCCATTCTCTGGATGTGACCGTACCATTTTATCCGTTTGAGCATGATCATCGTGGATAGTTGGGGCATTCGCGATCTTGACATAATTTCATCGTTCGTTGCTTTCTCCAGATATGACACACGTAGAATTCTCCGAAGACAACCACAGTGGAAACTCTCAAGTTTTCTCTCCGTTAATTTCGAAAGAGTCCAAGTCTCTGAGCTGTACAGCACGGCTGATAAAACGAGTGCTTTGTACAAATTGCACTTGAGGTGCACGCTGAGCTGCTTGCTCTTCCAGAGATTTTGGAAGTTAGCAAACCGTTGTCTACCTTCTGCAAGTTTGCAATTGACTTCCTGGAGGTCTCCATGCTTGAGGCTGACATATGATCCGAGATACTTGAACGCTTCTATGTTTTCAAACTCGTTTCCGATAACATCTTGTACTTTGCAGGAAAACACGCGTGTGGCAGCTGCTTTAGGTTTGCCACAGTATCTCGATTGGTGAACTTTTCGGCCATTGACTGTTTTGAACTTCCTTTCACACTTGTCACAGGTGAGGCTCGCCTTTAGTTGCTCAAACTTTGACTTGTCGACGACATTTTTTGACAAACCGGCTTTGCAGAATCTTGTTTGGTGCACTTTGCGTCCGGTAACTGTACTGAATTGCCGCTGACAGTTCTGACATCTTAAAGACTCTTGATCAGCCACCGCTGACCCACTCTCATTTTCTAGCGACTCTAAATCCGCTACTGCAGATTGTTGTTGTGAAGCTACCAACGCTGGCTTAGCCTCCGCTAAGCTTTTCAATCTGAGCTTCCGGCCATCTTGTGTTTCGAACCAGCCCGCTTTCTTTTTCGTTCCCAGCAGCACCTCCGTGCCGATGGTTAGTCGTGACTGGCTAGATGTCTCTGCCAGGAGTCCTAGTTTGCCTTTATGTGTTCCAGTGAGTATCTCCACGTTCTGTTGGATACTAGTTACTGCAACAACATTTGGGCTGTCGCATTTTAGATCGGTAATTGTGGTTTTCCCTCTTCTGGTCCTCACATTCGTCAGACATACTACTACTACTACTACTACTACTACTACTACTACTACTACTACTACTACTACTACTACTACTACTACTACTACTACTACTACTACTACTACTACTACTACTACTACTACTACTACTACTACCACTACTATTACTACTACTACTGTTTCAACACTTTAATTCCAAATATGAAATAAAGGCACGGTTGGCAACAAATACAAACAAAACAAGAAGAGTTATTTGTTTGGTTATTCTGTGAAGTGCTGTACGACAAAATTGTTGAAGGCATTCTTTGACCCAGTTGCTGCTTTCTCCTGCAATCTGGTGAACGATACTTTGTTTCGTACACAGTCTCCTTCGATTTGACTCATCCACGTTTTCCGTTGCCCCCCAGGAGCGCGTCTAGCATGGACGTATTGATCGGGCGGGTCCCAATCGAAGGCACTGCGGGCTAATCTTCCTGGTTCCATTCTCTGGATGTGTCCGTACCATTTTATCCGTTTGAGCATGATCATCGTGGATAGTTGGGGCATTCGTGATCTTGTCATAATTTCTTCGTTCGTTGCTTTCTCCAGATATGACACACGTAGAATTCTCCGAAGACAACCACAGTGGAAACTCTCAAGTTTTCTCTCCATTAATTTCGAAAGAGTCCAAGTCTCTGAGCTGTACAGCACGGCTGATAAAACGAGTGCTTTGTACAAATTGCACTTGAGGTGCACGCTGAGCTGCTTGCTCTTCCAGAGATTTTGGAAGTTAGCAAACCGTTGTCTACCTTCTGCAAGTTTGCAATTGACTTCCTGCAGGTCTCCATGCTTGAGGCGGACATATGATCCGAGATACTTGAACGCTTCTATGTTTTCAAACTCGTTTCCGAGAACATCTTGTACTTTGCAGGAAAACACGCGTGTGGCAGCTGCTTTAGGTTTGCCACAGTATCTCGATTGGTGAACTTTTCGGCCATTGACTGTTTTGAACTTTCTTTCACACTTGTCACAGGTAAGGCTCGCCTCTAGTTGCTCGAACTTTGACTTGTCGACGACATTCTTTGACAAACCGGCTTTGCAGAATCTTGTTTGGTGCACTTTGCGTCCGGTAACTACTACTACTACTACTACTACTACTACTACTACTACTACTACTACTACTACTACTACTAATACTACTACTACTACTACTACTAATACTACTACTACTACTACTACTACTACTACTACTACTACTACTACTACTACTACTACTACTACTACTACTACTACTACTACTACTACTACTACTACTACTACTACTACTACTACTACTACTACTACTACTACTACTACTACTACTACTACTACTACTACTACTACTACTACTACTACTACTACTAGTACTAATACTATTATCACTACTACTACTACTACTACTACTACTGTTTGAACACTTAAATTCCATAAAGAAATAAAGGAACAATGACAATAAGTACAAACAAGTTAATAAAATGCATATAAGTTTGAGCTTATTTGGCTTTATTTAATCCAGGAAATGCTATTCGACAAAACTGTTGAAGCGGGATTTAGACTCTCTTTTCGCATTCTGTCTTAAGGTGATATAGCTCATGTTGTTCCTTGAGCAATCTTCTTCAAGTTGATCCATCCACGTCTTGCGTTGACCCCCTGGAGCTCGTTTAGCTTATCGATATTTTTCTGTCGGCTCCCAGGTGAAGGCTCGGAGCGCTAGACGATCGTCATTCATCCTCAGGATATGGCCAAACCATTTCAACCGTTTACTCATGATCATTGCAGAAAGTGTCGACATACGTGATCTAGCCAGTACTTCTTCATTTGTCACGATCTCCAGATATGAAAAACATAGTATCCTTCGCAGACAACTGGTGTGAAAGCTCTCAAGTTTCCGTTGCGTTGATTTATTCATGGTCCACGTTTCAGAGCTACATAAGACCACTGATAACACGAGAGCTCTGTATAACTTGCATTTGAGGGGAATACTAAGTTGTTTGCTCTTCCATAGCTTCTGAAAGCTCGCAAATCGCTGTCTCCCTTCCGCCAGCTTAGCACTGATTTCCTTTAGGTCACCATGTTGCAAGCTCACGAAAGAACCGAGATACTTGAAAGCTTCTACATTTTCGAACTCCACTCCATCTCGATCGTGGACATTGCAGGAGGAAATGCGAGATCTTCCAGCCTTTTCTCTGCCGCAGTATCGTGACTCGTGAATTCGTCGGCCTTTCACAGTTGCGAATTTCCTAGTGCACTTCTGACAAGGGAGGCTTTTCTCTAGCCCAACAAACTTTGACGCGCTGTCTTCAACCCCCTTCGAATTCTTAGACTTGCAGAATCTGGCTTCATGCACTTTGCAGCCTCTTGCAGTGTCGAAGCGACGTTTACAACCTGAACATACACAACTATCGTCATCAGAGACCGCAGATGATCTGTTATTCGCCGTAGACACTAGATCAGCAACCACTGACCTCTCTTCGCTCTTAACTGTCACAAGCTCAGCCTCCGCTGAACTTTTCAGTCTCAGTTTCTCACCAGCTAGTGTCTCGAACCAGCCCGCATTCTTCTTCTTGCCCACCAGCACCTCTCTGCCAATGAGTAGTCGGGATTGGTTTTCGGTCTCAATGAGAGTCCCAAAACGGCCTTTGCGGTTTCCTGTAAGAACTTCCACGTTCCTTTGTGCAATGGGTACACTGGCTCCGGGTTCGCATTTAACACCCATATTCTTTGTCTTCCCAACATTGATCATTAGGCGAACAGCCTCGGCTAAAGATTCAATTCTATGTAGATTTGCTTGAACTTCGGAATCAGAGACGCCCAATAGGGCAACATCATCGGCGAAGTCAAGATCAGCAACACAGCGTCCAATATCGATTCCTCCTTGAACTGAATTAGCCAACACATAGTTTATCACAAGGCCAAAGAGAATAGGCGACCGTACATCACCCTGGCGAACACCAGTTTTTACGTCGAACATCTGGCCCTTCTCGCCCTCTGCCTTGACGCAGCACTTGAAGCCTTCGTAACTGTTGCGGATGACATTCACAACTTTTTGTGGGAGCCCGTAATGTTTCATTATCTTGTACATCATCTCGCGGTCCACCAAATCGAATGCAGCGCGGAAGTCAATGAAACAAAAACTGACGTCCAGTTTGAAGGCCAAGCATTTCTCTAGTATTTGCCTCAACGCAAACAATTGGTCAGTGCAGCCCCTTCTTTTTTGGAATCCGCATTGTTCTTCTCTTAGCACTTGATCAAGTGCATCTTTGCATCTATTCAGGATGATTGACGCAAAAATTTTTCCAGGTACCGAGAGCAGTGAAATTCCGCGATAGTTCCCACACTCAGATCTTTTTCCTTTGCTTTTGTATAGCGGGACAACTTCTGCTAACTTCCAGTCTTGTGGAAGATTTTCTTCAGTCCAGCACTTGTTGACAATGTCCCAAAACCATTCAGCGATTCCAATATGCGACTTTAGCATTTCGGCAGAAATATCGTCTGGTCCACTTGCTTTCCCGTTTTTTCAGTTTACGCACGGCATTTAGAACTTCATCAAATTGAATTGGAACTAGGTCTATTTCAAGACTCTCGGATGCTTCCACGACTACTACTACTACTACTACTACTACTACTACTACTACTACTACTACTACTACTACTACTACTACTACTACTACTACTACTACTACTACTACTACTACTACTACTACTACTACTACTACTACTACTACTACTACTACTACTACTACTACTACTACTACTACTACTACTACTACGACTACTACTACTAATACTACTACTACTACTACTACTACTACTACTACTACTACTACTACTACTACTACTACTACTACTACTACTACTACTACTACTACTACTACTACTACTGTAGCAGAGAGCAATTTGGGTAAGGGCGGCCGCGGTTTCTGGAAAACGTCCGAGCCGCCTCAATTTTGATGTTTAAACTCAAATCAACCCCTGAGATTGATTCTTATGAGCTATAGTTGACGATTACCGAAACGGCCTTAAAAACAAACCAGTAGTGCTCGTGCTATAGCCTTCCAAAAAATTTAATAGTTTTTTCCTTTCAAGGGTTTTTCTCCTTTTTTAACAGTAAAAGACCATTAAAATTGAACGTTATTTGATAGATTTTTATCTCTATTTTCTGAAACATGTATTTTTTTAAATTTCTGTTAAGTATTCTTTGAGATATTGAGCTATAGGAGTAGGGTGCCTTTTTTGGCCGAACAGTAAGGAAAATTGAACAGGCAGTTTCTCTACGAAAAACTACTTTTTTTCGAAAAATTTTTTTGATCCTGACTTGTATGACTACTTACTGTCATTTTTGTTCTTATAAATGTTTGACATAGCTTTTTCAGATACGGTGAAAATTTCGGCCTAAGAAATCGGTTTGACTAAGTCGAGTGCCTTTGGACATCCTCAGATCCGAAATGAGGTGATTTTTGATAAATGACCACAGAGTTCTGAAATTTGGCATGCAAGTTCGGAATAGTACGACAACCCACCTCCCAAAAAACTGGAGCTTTTTATGCAGTGAAAAAGTAGAAAAAACACTTTGAAAAAAACGGCCTTCAAATATGGGTAACAGTTTTTGGATAATTTTTGGCCCAATTCTGATATTTTTTAATTGATTGCAGATTTTTGCCTCAAATTTAATTTTTTGGAAGCGCAAAGATGAAAAGTAGGAGGTGAGATGCTGGCCATGTGTAAAATTTAAAAAATATGTTTTACAGGTGTAAAAATATTAAATGAAAATTTAAAAAAAAAAGAATTTTCATAAAAAACTGTGGCCCTTTCTATCTGGATTGTGCTAGTGTTGGAAAACTAACTTTTCCATCAACTAAAAATGCTGCGTTTCAAATCTCATATTAAAAAAGACAAAATCAGACATATATTTTTTATGTGTTGTCGGGAAATCCTTGACTTCGACCGTTTCCTTATCCAAAGAATGATTTTTTGAAAAGCAAATCTAGTGATCTCTAAATGATCAGTATGAAAATTGGTTCAGAAATCAATATATCAATAATTTTTCTACTCAAATTTATTTTTGCACGAAAGTGCAAAATGGGTAACGGTGAGAATTTTGAAGTCAAATGAGCAAGGGTTACAGAAATGTCTACACAAAAAACAATATAATGATCCAAAAACGCCAATTCTAAAACGCTGAGGTCTTTCAATTGTTATCTGAGAGAAATTGAAGTTATGGCATGCATCAAAACAACGCTTCTGAAGCATAAAAAACAGCTATCACCAAAATTTGAGGTCAGTTGGACGAAAATGAGAAAAAAATATTTGAAAAATTTGATAGAAGAAAGAAGTTTTTCCAATTGTCTAAATGAAATAAACAAAATAATATTTTAGTATCTCTGTGTGCAGGTTGCAAAACCCATTGAAAAAACCTTTTAAAGCACGTTTCTCTGATAATCAATTTTTTTTTAAAATGGGTACCTTGTTCGAGATGTTCATTTGGCCATTTCAAAAAAGTTTTTCCCTAAAGAAGAATGAACTACAATCGTACTGTTCTTTGGAACTGGTTTATTTTTGAAAAGACCTCTCCATATTGGCCAAAACTAAACTCGATAAAAAATAAAAAAAAAAACAGAAAAAACCTAATGCGTCAGAAAACAATTCTACGACAGCAAAAGTAAAAAACGAAAAAGTTATAGTGTTTTCATTTTTCTGATCAACGAAATCTTTTAAGTTTTACTCAAACTCTTTCGGGGCATCGAGAAACCATTTTTCGAATAAAAGCAAACCAAAATTGGCAAGAAAACTGCCAAAATCTGCACAGTTGTTAAAACAACATATACAAAATTGAACCACACTTGAGGCGGTTTAACGTTGTTTTTGTTAAAACTCAACGCACTATTCTGTTTCTCAGGATTTTTAAAAAACAATTATGGATCAATTCCTTCCTCTAATTGTTTTTGAGACAAACAGTACTTTTTTCAATTTTGGTCAAAAAGTGGAATATGGGTAATGGTGAGATTTTTGAACTCAAATGCGCCAGGGTTACAAAAATGTCTACAAAAAAGACCAATTATTGATCCAAAAACGCCAATTCTAAAACGCTGAGGTCTTTCAATTGTTATCTGAGAGGAAGTTAAGTTATGGAATTCATCAAAACAACGCTTCTGAAGCAAAAAAAACGGCTTTTACCAAAATTTGAGGTCAGTTGGACGAAAATGAGAAAAAACTATTTGAAAAATTTGATGGCAGAAAGAAGTTTTTCCAATTGTCTAAATGAAATAAACAAAATAATAATTTAGTGTCTCTGTGTGCAGCTGGCAAAATCTATTGAAAAAACCTTTTAAAGCACGTTTCTCTGATAATCATTTTTTTTTTTAAAATGGGTAACTTGTTCGAGTTGTTCGTTTGGCCATTTCAAAAAAGTTTTTCCCTGAAGAAGAATGAACTACAATCGTACTATTCCTTGGAACTAGTTTATTTTTCAAGAATCCTCTCCATATTGGCCAAAATTAAACTCGATAAAAAATAAAGAAAACAGAAAAAACCTAATGCGTCAGAAAACAATTCTACGACAGCAAAAGTAAAAAACGAAAAAATTTATTGTGTTTTTCTTTTTCTGATCAACGAAATCTTTTAAATTTTACTCAAACTCTTTCGGGGCATCGAGAAACTATTTTCAAATAAAAACAAACCAGAATCGGCAAGAAAATTGCAAAAATCTGCACAGTTGCTAAAACAACATATACAAAATTGAACCACACTTGAAGCTGTTTAACTTTGTTTTTGTTAAAACTCAACGCCCTATTCTGTTTCTCAGGATTTTTAAAAAACAATTATGGATCAAATACTTCCTCTAATTACTTTTGAGACAAAAAAAGTACATTTTTCAATTTTGGTCGGAAAGTGGAATATGGGTAATGGTGAGGTTTTTGAACTCAAATTTGCCAGGGTTACAGATATGTCTAATAAAAGACAAGTTTAAAATGCTGAGGTTCTCCAATTGTTTTTTTGAGAGGTAGTGAAATTGTGGAACGGATCAAAACAACGTTTCTGAAGCGAAAAATACAGCTATTACCAAAATTTGAGGTCAATTGGACGAAAATGAGAAGAAACTATTTGTAAAATTTGACAGCAAAAAGCAGCCTTTCTTGTTGTCTCAATAAAATAAATCGATAAATTCACTATAAATACGGAGCCATTGACTCTTTCAAAAGATTAAAGCTTGCAACATAAGCTTTGCCTTAACCAGCTTTAACGTTTACAGTTGAGCAAAGTTTTATCAGGACAAAAACTAAAACAAGTCACAATTTATACTGGAGGAGTCTCTGGATTCTGGAAAAAGGCTCAAAATGACAAACACAAATAGGAGTTTTTGAAAGTTTACCAAGTTCCTACAGAGGCATTAGCCTGTTATGTTGCAAGAACAAATTTTTCAAGGGTATCATTTACCAGCCTTTGCGAACATAGGTCGAGGAAAATCAAATTTTACCACCAAGCCAATTTGATTTCAGACAAAAACTGTCAACAATCGACGCAGTTTTGCACTTGACAAGAGCAATCAAGCATAGCATCAGCTGCAGTGGCAAATACTATGCCTGCTTCATTGACTACGAAAAAGCGAACCGGAACATGCTGCTTACAAAACTGATAAAAGTGGGGATGCATGGGACCATTATACACAGAACACAATCAGTGCTAAAATGCAACTTCCAGCAGATCCTTGATGAAGATTTCTTGTCAAACGAGATTGAACAGAAAACAGGAGTAGCACAAGGAGACAAATTCTCACCACTCTTGTTTAGTTTATTCATAGCTCATTTGTATTTTGATCTGAAATGCAAGGATCTAGATGTTATCTTTTACGCTGACGAATTATTATTTGGGAGATATAGCCAAGGACAACTACCACAAAGTTTGAATAATCTGAACACGTATTGTAGCAGGAACTGGTTGAAAATTAACGTAAAGAAGACAAAATGCAGGAAATTCAGAAGAGGTGGCCGTTTAGCTGTTGATGAACAATTCTATACATCGAAAAGAGAAGTTGAATTTACAAACACCTTACTGACATACTGAAAAAACTATGGTAAAGCGGGCAACAATTTCTGCAGCATAGATTACAGTGTTACTGAGA
This sequence comes from Convolutriloba macropyga, assembly GCF_964194025.1. Lineage (NCBI taxonomy): Eukaryota > Metazoa > Xenacoelomorpha > Acoela > Convolutidae > Convolutriloba > Convolutriloba macropyga. The sequence goes on from NC_134468.1 coordinate 52,875,463, forward strand.
GAACGGAAAAACGGGTGGTACGAAACACAACAAACTGCAACAATCAAGATGATTTTTAACGTTTTTCTCCAATTTCCTTTTTTGAATTTCATAAAATTGATTCGTAGTCCGAAATGCCAGCAAGTTTTGCGATGAAAGAGCAACCCACAAGGTTAATTACGGTGTAAATAAGCCTGATTATAAAAGGTAAAACCTGCCTTTTGTTGTAAAAATGTGACGTCACATTTCAAACAGACAGATGGAATTTGACTGAAATTGTCTACGCTTCTTCTGTAAAAAGCACTCAATTATCTGTGAGTTCGGAATCAATTAAATGTTGTCTTCTGAAGTTAGATTTTGTAAATTGTCTCTAATTTTTAGCAAAAAATAAGAAGCTGAGCACTGTTCTTACGCGAATGAAACGAAAAGACAACTCACCAAAAAAAAATTTTTTTTTCGTAGCAAAAAAACACAATTCAGGAGTAGCGACACATTTTCAGCTTTTTCCTCAAAAAATTGCTTTATATAGACCTATTATCGGCCATTTTTTTGTGATTGGCCACAAAATTACAAAATACTACCCAAATTTTACTCTAGTCAAATAAGTCATATGACTGTGAGTGAAAATGGGTATTGGGCGAAAACTTAAAATGGTCAAAAAAATAAAAGTGTAATATGGGCACCCCCGGATCTTAATATGAGTACCTATTTCAAAGCTTAATTTGGTCATCTTAATATGGGTAAGGGTACATTCTGTGGCCAAAGTTTAATATGGGTGAAAAATGGTCCATATTACACTCCTGCTACAGCTACTACTACTACTACTACTACTACTACTACTACTACTACTACTACTAATAATAATAATAATAATAATAATAATACTACTACTACTACTACTACTACAACTACTACTACTACTACTACTACTACTACTACTACTACTACTACGGCCGACTTGAAATTGGGGTAAGCGATCCGCGGATTACGGTTTTGCTCGGAGATTTCTCATTTCTGTTCCCAGAGCTCAAATAGAGCTTGTTTTTGTTAGCCAAGATGTTAATCTAGCCAAAAATGAAAATGGCCCCATTTGAAAAGCATTTCTTTGGTTTTTATTAGGTTTCAAAAAATAAAATAATTTTTGAAAAAACTGCATTTTTCTCTCAATTATACATAAAAATTTACTTTTTCTCATCGTAGATTGATAGTCACGCTTAGGAGCTTTCCAGAACAATTTTTTAAATCATTCTAGCTCTCTTATTTGTTGTTTTATTGACCGAGCGGAGTAGGGTGACATCCGCGGCCAAACAGTAAGTGAAATTGAAAACTCTGTTTCTTCATCAAAAATTAATTTTTTTGATTTTTTCTTTCAATTTCGGTGCTGTTTGACTAAGTTCTGGCATTTTTGTTCTTGTAGTGCAGTTGCGTTTAGTGCCTGGAAACGACCTAATTTTTAGGTCATAAAATGAAAGTGACCCAAACGAGTGACCACTGAACTGCAAGAAAAGTGGAATGAGGCAAAAACTCAAAAATGAGTCCTGGAGTCTGAAATTTTGCATGACGACTAAAAATAGTCATACAAGTCAGGTGACATTTTGCTGGACTCTAACAGCTATTAAAAACCGAGAAAAAAAGGTTTTTAAAATTCTCGACTTGAATCTGGGTACAAATTTTTTATAATTTTTGGCCGGATGCGAATATCTGGAAGACGGTTGATTTTAATGAGCTCAGCAAAGTATTTATGGAACCTCAATTTCAGAATGTTATCCGAGTTTAAAGGGGCCGATTTTTCGATTCAAATAGCATAAGAAAAAATGAAAAACCATTTCGAACACCAGAAGCAACTTCCGACGAGACTCAGCAAAAATAAGGCCATTCAAATTTTATGCTACTGAGGATTGTGCTTCAAAATGTTTTGAAATAAACATGTTAAGAGTCAGCGATCTCGCTTTTTTCAGCTCCCAATTCTAAAAATAGAGTTCCAAAATTAATGTCAAACTCTTGCCAAGCAGCAGAAAATTATTAAAGTTGAGAGGTCGTTTTTGCAACTTTTTATTTTCTTTTTAATGTTTTCAGTTTGCTTGTTGGGTCACCAAGCTTACCGAAAATAATTTCTTAAATACAACTTTTCACTGGAAAAACTGTTTTGTTGTTGTTTTAAGTTGATTTTGATTTTTTGTGAAAAACTTGAATTTGGGTACATCGCAGTTTGTTGAAGTCAAACTGAAAAAGATGAGATCCATTCAAAGAGAACAACATAAAGAAAAATGATCATTTCCATGCAAGATGTTTTTCACTACCTTTTCGATATAGTTGTTTTCCTCCAGTCTTTTTTTTTTGAAGCAGAAAAAATAATAACTTTGAAAAAAAAGGAAGCTAAAAAATCTGAAACAAAAAAATAAGAGTTCAAGGTACACAAAAACGAATTAGAGAACGGTTTCTGATGTCATTTCTGAAATCCTTGTTATTGTTGCAATTCAGTTTTATGCAGAAAAAAACACTTACGTTGATGAAACTACATATATCCTAATAATACAAGGGGAAAAGTTTGAAAAACCAAAAAACTAGAATTTGGGTTCGAAAAAAAAATGTCAAAGTGGCCCTATTGCTCTGGTCGCCAGGTTTTTCTATTAAACATAAAAATAATTGTCATACCAATTCCTCGAACTCTTCATGGATGTTCGTACGGAAAAATCCAGCCTAATTTATTTAAAGACATTAAAACTTGGCCCAAAATTTTGCTATGAGTAGATTGCTTTTGAGTGCTTTCAATTTTTTTCGAAGTCCATTGCCTGATTAGGGATCACTTACCGGGAAAAAAGTGGCCTAGAATAACGGACATACGTTTTGTTTGCTACAGGGGTAAAAAATGTGCTTTCTACGGGGCCAGAGCCTTCAAATCGAGACAATCCCCTATTTTTTTTTTCAAATTGATTTTTTTTTGCTTTAAGTCAAAGCCTTTGGCCCCTCCATTTTTTTCAAAACACCTCCTCATCCACGGAATAGTTAACACTTCTGCTTGCAAACGGCTTGGAGAAGATGTGTATCACATTATTATAAAAATTAAGTGTTTTAGAGTTGCGAAATCCGGAGCTTTTAAATATTTTTTGCGGATTTCAATTTTCTCTAAGTCCATCGCCTGTTTAGGGGTTAATTACCGGAAACAAACATGGGCTTAAAATAACGGACATAAAATGGGATTTCTCGGGGGGTCAAAAAATAGGGGATCATCCCGAGTTGAAGGCCAGAGCCCTCAACTCTAGATGATCCCCTATTTTTTTTTAAATTGATTTTTTTGCTTAATGTCAAAGTCTTTGACCGCTCGATTTTTTTCAAAACACCTCCTCATCGACAGGATAGTTAACAATTCTGCCTCTGCACGGCTTGGAAAAGATTGGTATCACAATATAATAAGACTTAAGTGTTTTAGAGTCGCAAAATCCGGAGCTTTCAAAATTTTTTTTGTGGATTTCAATTTTCTCTAATTCCATCGCCTGTTTAGGGGTTAATTACCGGAAACAAACATGGGCTTAAAATAACGGACATAAAATAAGATTTCTCGGGGAGTCAAAAAATAGGGGATCACCCCCATTTGAAGGCCAGAGCCCTCAACTCGAGATGATCCCCTATTTTTTTTTCAAATTGATTTTTTGCTTAATGTCAAAGTCTTTGACCGCTCGATTTTTTTTCAAAACACCTCCTCATCCGCAAGATAGTTAAGTATTCTGTCTGTGAACGGCTTGGACAAGATTGGTATCACAATATTATAAGAATTAAGTGTTTTAGAGTTGCGAAATCCGGAGCTTTAAAAATTTTTTATGCGAATTTCAATTTTCTCTAAGTCCATCGCCTGCTTAGGGGTTAATTACCGGAAACAAACCTGGGCTTAAAATAACGGACATAAAATTGGATTTCTCGGGGGGTCAAAAAAATAGGGGATCATCCCGAGTTGAAGGCCAGAGCCCTCAACTCGAGATGATCCCCTATTTTTTTTCAAATTGATTTTTTTGCTTAATGTCAAAGTCTTGGACCGCTCGATTTTTTCAAAACTCCTCCTCATCCACAGGATAGTTAACAATTCTGCCTGTGAACGGCTTGGAGAAGATTGGTATCACAATATAATAAGAATTAAGTGATTTAGAATTGCGAAATCCAGAGCTTTCAAATTATTTTTTTGCGGATTTCAATTTTCTCTAAGTCCATCGCCTGTTTAGGGGTTAATTACTGGAAACAAACATAAGCCTAAAATAACGGACATAAAATGGGACTTCTCGGGGGTCAAAAAAATAGGGGATCACCCCGAGTTGAAGGCCAGAGCCCTCAAATCGAGATGATCCCCTATTTTTTTTTCAAATTGATTTTTTGCTTAATGTCAAAGTCTTTGACCGCTCGATTTTTTTTCAAAACACCTCCTCATCCGCAAGATAGTTAAGTATTCTGTCTGTGAACGGCTTGGACAAGATTGGTATCACAATATTATAAGAATTAAGTGTTTTAGAGTTGCGAAATCCGGAGCTTTAAAAATTTTTTATGCGAATTTCAATTTTCTCTAAGTCCATCGCCTGCTTAGGGGTTAATTACCGGAAACAAACTTGGGCTTAAAATAACGGACATAAAATTGGATTTCTCGGGGGGTCAAAAAAATAGGGGATCATCCCGAGTTGAAGGCGAGAGCCCTCAACTCGAGATGATCCCCTATTTTTTTCAAATTGATTTTTTTGCTTAATGTCAAAGTCTTGGACCGCTCGATTTTTTCAAAACTCCTCCTCATCCACAGGATATTTAACAATTCTGCCTGTGAACGGCTTGGAGAAGATTGGTATCACAATATAATAAGAATTAAGTGATTTAGAATTGCGAAATCCGGAGCTTTCAAATTATTTTTTTGCGGATTTCAATTTTCTCTAAGTCCATCGCCTGTTTAGGGGTTAATTACTGGTTACAAACATAGGCCTAAAATAACGGACATAAAATGGGACTTCTCGGGGGTCAAAAAAATAGGGGATCACCCCGAGTTGAAGGCCAGTGCTCTCAAATCGAGATGATCCCCTATTTTTTTTTCAAATTGATATTTTGCTTAATGTCAAAGTCTTTGACCGCTCGATTTTTTTTCAAAACACCTCCTCATCCGCAAGATAGTTAAGTATTCTGTCTGTGAACGGCTTGGACAAGATTGTTATCACAATATTATAAGAATTAAGTGTTTTAGAGTTGCAAAATCCGGAGCTTTAAAAATTTTTTATGCGAATTTCAATTTTCTCTAAGTCCATCGCCTGCTTAGGGGTTAATTACCGGAAACAAACATGGGCTTAAAATAACGGACATAAAATTGGATTTCTCGGGGGGTCAAAAAAATAGGGGATCATCCCGAGTTGAAGGCCAGAGCCCTCAACTCGAGATGATCCCCTATTTTTTTTCAAATTGATTTTTTTTGCTTAATGTCAAAGTCTTTGACCGCTCGATTTTTTTCAAAACACCTCCTCATTGACAGGATAGTTAACAATTTTGCCTGTGGACGGCTTGGAGAAGATTGGTATCACAATATAATAAGACTTAAGTGTTTTAGAGTCGCAAAATCCGGAGCTTTCAAAATTTTTTTTGCGGATTTTAATTTTCTCTAAGTCCATCGCCTGTTTAGGGGTTAATTACCGGAAACAAACATGGGCTTAAAATAACGGACATAAAATAGGATTTCTCGGGGAGTCAAAAAAATAGGGGTCACCCCTAGTTGAAGGCCAGAGCCCTCAAATCGAGATGATCCCCTATTTTTTTTTTCAAATTGATTTTTTGCTTAATGTCAAAGTCTTTGACCGCTCGATTTTTTTTCAAAACACCTCCTCATCCGCAAGATAGTTAAGTATTCTGCCTGTGAACGGCTTGGACAAGATTGGTATCACAATATTATAAGAATTAAGTGTTTTAGAGTTGCGAAATCCGGAGCTTTCAAAATTTTTTATGCGAATTTCAATTTTCTCTAAGTCCATCGCCTGCTTAGGGGTTAATTACCGGAAAAAACATGCGCTTAAAATAACGGACATAAAATGGGATTTCTCGGGGGGTCAAAAAATAGGGGATCATCCCGAGTTGAAGGCCAGAGCCCTCAACTCGAGATGATCCCCTATTTTTTTTTCAAATTGATTTTTTTGCTGAATGTTAAAGTCTTTGACCGCTCGATTTTTTTCAAAACACCTCCTCATTGACAGGATAGTTAACAATTCTGCCTGTGCACGGCTTGGAGAAGATTGGTATCACAATATAATAAGACTTAAGTGTTTTAGAGTTGCAAAATCTGGAGCTGTCAAAATTTTTTTTTCCGGATTTCAATTTTCTCTAAGTCCATCGCCTGTTTAGGGGTTAATTACCGGAAACAAACATGGGCCTAATATAACGGACAAAAAACAAGATTTCTCGGGGGGTCAAAAAAAATAGGGGATCACCCCGAGTTGAAGGCCAGTGCCCTCAAATCGAGATGATCCCCTATTTTTTTTTTCAAATTGATTTTTTGCTTAATGTCAAAGTCTTTGACCGCTCGATTTTTTTTCAAAACACCTCCTCATCCGCAAGATAGTTAAGTATTCTGCCTGTGAACGGCTTGGACAAGATTGGTATCACAATATTATAAGAATTAAGTGTTTTAGAGTTGCGAAATCCGGAGCTTTCAAAATTTTTTATGCGAATTTCAATTTTCTCTAAGTCCATCGCCTGCTTAGGGGTTAATTACCGGAAAAAACATGCGCTTAAAATAACGGACATAAAATGGGATTTCTCGGGGGGTCAAAAAATAGGGGATCATCCCGAGTTGAAGGCCAGAGCCCTCAACTCGAGATGATCCCCTATTTTTTTTTCAAATTGATTTTTTTGCTGAATGTTAAAGTCTTTGACCGCTCGATTTTTTTCAAAACACCTCCTCATTGACAGGATAGTTAACAATTCTGCCTGTGCACGGCTTGGAGAAGATTGGTATCACAATATAATAAGACTTAAGTGTTTTAGAGTTGCAAAATCTGGAGCTGTCAAAATTTTTTTTTCCGGATTTCAATTTTCTCTAAGTCCATCGCCTGTTTAGGGGTTAATTACCGGAAACAAACATGGGCCTAATATAACGGACAAAAAACAAGATTTCTCGGGGGGTCAAAAAAAATAGGGGATCACCCCGAGTTGAAGGCCAGTGCCCTCAAATCGAGATGATCCCCTATTTTTTTTTTCAAATTGATTTTTTGCTTAATGTCAAAGTCTTTGACCGCTCGATTTTTTTTCAAAACACCTCCTCATCCGCAAGATAGTTAAGTATTCTGCCTGTGAACGGCTTGGACAAGATTGTTATCACAATATTATAAGAATTAGGTGTTTTAGAGTTGCGAAATCCGGAGCTTTAAAAATTTTTTATGCGAATTTCAATTTTCTCTAAGTCCATCGCCTGCTTAGGGGTTAATTACCGGAAACAAACATGGGCTTAAAATAACGGACATAAAATTGGATTTCTCGGGGGGTCAAAAAAATAGGGGATCATCCCGAGTTGAAGGCCAGAGCCCTCAACTCGAGATGATCCCCTATTTTTTTTTCAAATTGATTTTTTTGCTGAATGTTAAAGTCTTTGACCGCTCGATTTTTTTCAAAACACCTCCTCATTGACAGGATAGTTAACAATTCTGCCTGTGCACGGCTTGGAGAAGATTGGTATCACAATATAATAAGACTTAAGTGTTTTAGAGTTGCAAAATCTGGAGCTGTCAAAATTTTTTTTTCCGGATTTCAATTTTCTCTAAGTCCATCGCCTGTTTAGGGGTTAATTACCGGAAACAAACATGGGCCTAATATAACTGACAAAAAACAAGATTTCTCGGGGGGTCAAAAAAAATAGGGGATCACCCCGAGTTGAAGGCCAGAGCCCTCAACTCGAGATGACCCCTATTTTTTTTTTTCAAATTGATTTTTTTGCTTAATGTCAAAGTCTTTGACCGCTCGATTTTTTCAAAACTCCTCCTCATCCACAGGATAGTTAACAATTCTGCCTGTGAACGGCTTGGAGAAGATTGGTATCACAATATAATAAGAATTAAGTGATTTAGAGTTGCGAAATCCGGAGCTTTCAAATTATTTTTTTGCGGATTTCAATTTTCTCTAAGTCTATCGCCTGCTTAGGGGTTATTTACCGGAAACAAACATGAGCTTAAAATAACGGACATAAAATGGGATTTCTCGGGGGATCAAAAAAATAGGGGATCATCCCGAGTTGAAGGCCAGAGCCCTCAACTCGATATGATCCCCTATTTTTTTTTCAAATTGATTTTTTTGCTTAATGTCAAAGTCTTTGACCGCTCGATTTTTTTCAAAACACCTCCTCATCGACAGGATAGTTAACAATTCTGTCTGTGCACGGCTTGGAGAAGATTGGTATCATAATATAATAAGACTTAAGTGTTTTAGAGTTGCGAAATCCGGAGCTTTCAAAATTTTTTATGCGAATTTCAATTTTCTCTAAGTCCATCGCCTGCTTAGGGGTTAATTACCGGAAACAAACATGGGCTTAAAATAACGGACATAAAATGGAATTTCTCGGGGGCTCAAAAAAATAGGGGATCATCCCGAGTTGAAGGCCAGAGCCCTCAACTCGATATGATACCCTATTTTTTTTTTCAAATTGATTTTTTTGCTTAATGTCAAAGTCTTTGACCGCTCGATTTTTTTCAAAACACCTCCTCATCGACAGGATAGTTAACAATTCTGCCTGTGAACGGCTTGGACAAGATTGGTATCACAATATTATAAGAATTAAGTGTTTTAGAGTTGCGAAATCCGGAGCTTTCAAAATTTTTTATGCGAATTTCAATTTTCTCTAAGTCCATCGCCTGCTTAGGGGTTAATTACCGGAAACAAACATGGGCTTAAAATAACGGACATAAAATGGGATTTCTCGGGGGCTCAAAAAAATAGGGGATCATCCCGAGTTGAAGGCCAGAGCCCTCAACTCGATATGATCCCCTATTTTTTTTTTTCAAATTGATTTTTTTGCTTAATGTCAAAGTCTTTGACCGCTCGATTTTTTTCAAAACACCTCCTCATCGACAGGATAGTTAACAATTCTGCCTGTGCACGGCTTTGAGAAGATTCGTATCACAATATAATAAGATTTAAGTGTTTTAGAGTTGCAAGATCCGGAGCTTTCAAAATTTTTTTTTCCGGATTTCAATTTTCTCTAAGTCCATCGCCTGCTTAGGGGTTTATTGCCGGAAACAAATATAGGCCTAAAATAACGGACAAAAAATGGGATTTCTCGGAGTGCCAATAAAAATAGGGGATCATCCCGAGTTGAAGGCCAGAGCCCTCAACTCGATATGATCCCCTATTTTTTTTTCAAATTGATTTTTTTGCTTAATGTCAAAGTCTTTGACCGCTCGATTTTTTTCAAAACACCTCCTCATCGACAGGATAGTTAACAATTCTGTCTGTGCACGGCTTGGAGAAGATTGGTATCATAATATAATAAGACTTAAGTGTTTTAGAGTTGCGAAATCCGGAGCTTTCAAAATTTTTTATGCGAATTTCAATTTTCTCTAAGTCCATCGCCTGCTTAGGGGTTAATTACCGGAAACAAACATGGGCTTAAAATAACGGACATAAAATGGAATTTCTCGGGGGCTCAAAAAAATAGGGGATCATCCCGAGTTGAAGGCCAGAGCCCTCAACTCGATATGATACCCTTTTTTTTTTTCAAATTGATTTTTTTGCTTAATGTCAAAGTTTTTGACCGCTCGATTTTTTTCAAAACACCTCCTCATCGACAGGATAGTTAACAATTCTGCCTGTGAACGGCTTGGACAAGATTGGTATCACAATATTATAAGAATTAAGTGTTTTAGAGTTGCGAAATCCGGAGCTTTCAAAATTTTTTATGCGAATTTCAATTTTCTCTAAGTCCATCGCCTGCTTAGGGGTTAATTACCGGAAACAAACATGGGCTTAAAATAACGGACATAAAATGGGATTTCTCGGGGGCTCAAAAAAATAGGGGATCATCCCGAGTTGAAGGCCAGAGCCCTCAACTCGATATGATCCCCTATTTTTTTTTTTCAAATTGATTTTTTTGCTTAATGTCAAAGTCTTTGACCGCTCGATTTTTTTCAAAACACCTCCTCATCGACAGGATAGTTAACAATTCTGCCTGTGCACGGCTTTGAGAAGATTCGTATCACAATATAATAAGATTTAAGTGTTTTAGAGTTGCAAGATCCGGAGCTTTCAAAATTTTTTTTTCCGGATTTCAATTTTCTCTAAGTCCATCGCCTGCTTAGGGGTTTATTGCCGGAAACAAATATAGGCCTAAAATAACGGACAAAAAATGGGATTTCTCGGAGTGCCAATAAAAATAGGGGATCATCCCGAGTTGAAGGCCAGAGCCCTCAACTCGAGATGATCCCCTATTCTTTTTTTCAAATTGATTTTTTTGCATAAAGTCAAAGTCTTTGGCCCCACCATTTTTTTCAAAACGCCTCCTCATCCACAGGATAGTTAACAATTATGCCTGTGAACGGCATTGAGAAGATTGGCATCACAATATAATAAGAATTAATTGTTTTAGAGTTGAGAAATCCGGAGCTTTCAAAATTTTTTATGCGAATTTCAATTTTCTCTAAGTCCATCGCCTGCTTAGGGGTTAATTACCGGAAACAAACATGGGCTTAAAATAACGGACATAAAATGGGATTTCTCGGGGGCTCAAAAAAATAGGGGATCATCCCGAGTTGAAGGCCAGAGCCCTCAACTCGATATGATCCCCTATTTTTTTTTTTCAAATTGATTTTTTTGCTTAATGTCAAAGTCTTTGACCGCTCGATTTTTTTCAAAACACCTCCTCATCGACAGGATAGTTAACAATTCTGCCTGTGCACGGCTTTGAGAAGATTCGTATCACAATATAATAAGATTTAAGTGTTTTAGAGTTGCAAGATCCGGAGCTTTCAAAATTTTTTTTTCCGGATTTCAATTTTCTCTAAGTCCATCGCCTGCTTAGGGGTTTATTGCCGGAAACAAATATAGGCCTAAAATAACGGACAAAAAATGGGATTTCTCGGAGTGCCAATAAAAATAGGGGATCATCCCGAGTTGAAGGCCAGAGCCCTCAACTCGAGATGATCCCCTATTCTTTTTTTCAAATTGATTTTTTTGCATAAAGTCAAAGTCTTTGGCCCCACCATTTTTTTCAAAACGCCTCCTCATCCACAGGATAGTTAACAATTATGCCTGTGAACGGCATTGAGAAGATTGGCATCACAATATAATAAGAATTAATTGTTTTAGAGTTGAGAAATCCGGAGCTTTCAAAATTTTTTTTTTTTGCGTATTTCGGACTGAACATTCTTATGACATCGATGAGTAGCCATTTTGAATTAGTTCTTTAAACACTATATCCACTCATCTATTTCTTTGAAGAATTATAGTTATGCAGATATGCAAAACCAAAGCAGTTGCTAGTTTTTGATCGTTTAGCCACGTTACGGGCCTCTTGCAGCGTCTACTGCAAGAACGTAAAATGTTGAACTCAGGTCGAGATAAGATAGGTCTTGGTCCTCAAGAGCTCATATGAGTCTCAATTTGAAGCTCAGCACACCATCTGTTCAAAACAGGTTTTTGCAACATCCCTTGTAATAGTGGATCCATGCAGGAATTGATTGTAATCCAAAATTATAAAGTTGGAATATTCAAGTTGAAAATCGTAAATGGTCAGTTTTATTAGCCTTTCTATGCTTTTAAAACAGCAGGACCACATTTCTACTGAATTTATCTTACAATTTAAAACGAAAAGTTTAGTCGGCATCAAGAACGTGATAATAATGTCTCGAGAGACTTCCAGCAAGGTGTTTATTTTAGATCAAATAATTTTTGTTTAATTAGTTGCTTCACTGTCTCCCGTCACTTTGAAATATAAATAGGGATAAAATAACGCAAAAAACAACGTTCAATAGCATATGCAGCTAGAAAAAGCACACATAAGTGACAGAAGCTAAAATTGTACGTTTTGCGTAACGACAAGTTCAAGCTGAGACTTCAGCTCGAGATAATCTTCTAATTTCTTCAATTTGAGTTTTTTGGATAATTTTAAAGGCGTCTTACACTCAATTTATATTCAAAACAGATCCTATTCGACTCAATAGGTAACAGTTGCGACTTTGATTGCATTGCAGACAATTGTTAATATAATTCTTAGGTATATCATCATAAAGTTTAGTAAAACTTACTTTCTGCCAAAAAAAAAATAGCAGATACCATTTTCCTCATTGTACATCAACTGACTGAATACGTGTGAATTTCAGCAATCAAACATTCGTTTTTAAAAATGCAAAATAAAAGCTTTTCAGGGGGATCAAAAAATAGGGGATCTTCCCCAGCTGACAGCCCCACAGAAAATTTGTCAAATAACAAAAGTTTTTTAAAAAAAGCAGATTTTAGTTTTTCAAAAATTTGAGAAAGATTTATGCCTTTTAATTAAATTTAAGTGTTTTAAAAAAATTATTGTTTTGGCCGCAACAAAAAATCAACCATACCCATTTTTTTGTCGAGTCATACTAGTCATATGAGTAGACATGAAAATGGGGATCGGGCCAAACTGTAATTTGGTCTCATTTTGAGAACTTGAAAATGGGCAGCACAAAACTGGAATTCGGGTACGACGATTTTAACTCGAAAATGGGCACTTGAATTTGGGTACTGAGATTCTGTAGCCAAACTTGAAAATGGGCCAAAAATGGACCATTTTCAAGTTAGGCTACAGCTACTACTACTACTACTACTACTACTACTACTACTACTACTACTACTACTACTACTACTACTACTACTACTACTACTACTACTACTACTACTACTACTACTACTATTACTACTACTACTACTACTACTACTACTACTACTACTACTACTACTACTACTACTACTACTACTACTACTACTACTACTACTACTACTACTACTACTCTTACTACTACCACTACTACTACTACTACTACTACTACTACTACTACTACTACTACTACTACTACTACTACTACTACTACTACTACTACTACTACTACTACTACTACTACTACTATTATTATTACCACTAATACTACTACTACTACTACTACTACTACTACTACTACTGTTTCAACACTTTAATTCCAAATATGAAATAAAGGCACGGTTGGCAACAAATACAAATACAAATACAAATACAAACAAAACAAGAAGAGTTATTTGTTTGGTTATTCTGTGAAGTGCTGTACGACGAAATTGTTGAAGGAATTCTTTGACCCGGTTGCTGCTTTCTCCTGCAATCTGGTGAACGATACTTTGTTTCGTACACAGTCTCCTTCGATTTGACTCATCCACGTTTTCCGTTGCCCCCCAGGAGCGCGTCTGGCATGGGCGTATTGATCGGGCGGGTCCCAATCGAAGGCACTGCGGGCTAATCTTCCTGGTTCCATTCTCTGGATGTGACCGTACCATTTTATCCGTTTGAGCATGATCATCGTGGATAGTTGGGGCATTCGCGATCTTGACATAATTTCATCGTTCGTTGCTTTGTCCAGATATGACACACGTAGAATTCTCCGAAGACAACCACAGTGGAAACTCTCAAGTTTTCTCTCCATTAATTTCGAAAGAGTCCAAGTCTCTGAGCTGTACAGCACTGCTGATAAAACGAGTGCTTTGTACAAATTGCACTTGAGGTGCACGCTGAGCTGCTTGCTCTTCCAGAGATTTTGGAAGTTAGCAAACCGTTGTCTACCTTCTGCAAGTTTGCAATTGACTTCCTGGAGGTCTCCATGCTTGAGGCTGACATATGATCCGAGATACTTGAACGCTTCTATGTTTTCAAACTCGTTTCCGATAACATCTTGTACTTTGCAGGAAAACACGCGTGTGGCAGCTGCTTTAGGTTTGCCACAGTATCTCGATTGGTGAACTTTTCGGCCATTGACTGTTTTGAACTTCCTTTCACACTTGTCACAGGTGAGGCTCGCCTCTAGTTGCTCGAACTTTGACTTGTCGACGACATTCTTTGACAAACCGGCTTTGCAGAATCTTGTTTGGTGCACTTTGCGTCCGGTAACTGTACTGAATTGCCGCTGACAGTTCTGACATCTTAAAGACTCTTGATCAGCCACCGCTGACCCACTCTCATTTTCTAGCGACTCTAAATCCGCTACTGCAGATTGTTGTTGTGAAGCTACCAACGCTGGCTTAGCCTCCGCTAAGCTTTTCAATCTGAGCTTCCGGCCATCTTGTGTTTCGAACCAGCCCGCTTTCTTTTTCGTTCCCAGCAGCACCTCCGTGCCGATGGTTAGTCGTGACTGGCTAGATGTCTCTGCCAGGAGTCCTAGTTTGCCTTTATGTGTTCCAGTGAGTATCTCCACGTTCTGTTGGATACTAGGCACTGCAACAACATTTGGGCTGTCGCATTTTACGCCCATATTCTTTGTTTTGGCCACATTAATCTTCAGACCAGCGGCTTCCGCTAGGGCCTCGATTCGATGTAGGTTTTCCTGCACCTCACTGTCTGAGACCCCCACGAGAGCAACATCATCAGCAAAATCTAAGTCAGCCACCAATCTCCCAATGTCTAATCCTCCATGCACCGAGTTAGCTAAAATGTAGTTGATGACAAGGCCGAATAGGATTGGGGACCACACATCACCCTGCCTAACGCCTGTTCTGACATCAAATAAGCGTCCCTTCTCACCTTCGGCTTTGACTCGACATTTGAATCCATCATAGCTGTTTCTTAGCTGTTTCTTATGATGTTTAACTACTACTACTACTACTACTACTACTACTACTACTACTACTACTACTACTACTACTACTACTACTACTACTACTACTACTACTACTACTAATACTACTACTACTACTACTACTAGTACTACTATTACTACTACTACTACTACTACTACTACTACTACTACTACTACTACTACTACTACTACTACTACTACTACTACTACTACTACTACTACTACTACTACTACTACTACTACTACTACTACTACTACTACTACTACTACTACTACTACTACTACTAATACTACTACTACTACTACTACTACTACTACTACTAAGCCGCGTAGGACAATGGATGATTAGTGATGCCCCACTATGAGACATCATTGCATCGTATATCGTTTTAAGGACAGGGCACCATAGCTCTTTTAGAGCTGCGCCATGAAAAAAATCAACATAAAAATCACTGCATCGTATATAAATTAAAAGACAAGGCAGGCACTATAATTCTATTAGAGCTGCGTTAAAAGAATTGAATTTCTATATAAGCTAATATGTTATGAATCTAGTCTCCCCTCCCGCACTATTGCACTGAAAGAGCTATCAATGTCAGTCGGCCGTTTGGAACCACGGCACACTCTGAGGCATATCATAGCGCTGCACAGAAGAGCAGACCCTGTTCTCGTTTGTACATACGTTATTGCGTTCGAGAAAGAGCCGTTTTTTTTTCAGCCATTTTGCTAGCTAGTTGTTTTATAGTGTGCGTTGTGGACGGTCCTGAGCCCCCATGCAGGAAAACACAAGCGGAACGTTACTATTCTCTGCGTCAAGTAGTCGTTGCTCATACTTCAGTCACTTCAACAACTCAAGATATTTGTACGTTTCTACGGAGTTTTTCGGACATCACTTGGCAATGTGCTAAAGATCTTCACGTCAAAGAAATATCGGCTGAACTTGTACCCCTGTAGGCTATTTGCATTAATGTCTAGTAGCGCGATTTCATAAGTGCTAGTAGTTTTATAGGTCTTTAATAAAGGCCTCGCCTTGAAGCAACTGAAGGGTCGGCTCAACTTCGACATCATAGGAAGAGTCATGCATGATTTTAGCTAAGGTGTCTTGGATCTCGTCGCTTTTCATGGGATTATACCCCCCTTGCACAGTGGAGAGCATTCGATAGGGTAAACTTTTCACCATTTGGTCAATTAAAGCGCTCATTTTTGGCCTGAATGTTATATCTAATGCATAGCCCGTCTCTAAATTTGGACTTCGTTAATGTAAATCCGTAACGTTTAAGCGGTAAGCTGTGAGCCAGTTCGAAATCCTTTTTTCTGAAGCCATTTCTATTACGTGGCGTTGCTTGGTCTTAAGGTTTTCCACAAGATCCTTCATATGCGATCAAATATTATTCAGGCGTGCGGTTCGTTGGTCGTGCGTTATGCTTGCTTGGGTGAGATGAGCATTGGCTTTATCCTCATCTTCAAGAGGGGCGCATGAAGTCAGCGGGGTGGCGACCTCCATTTCTTATTCTATTGGCTCCTTGATGTTAAGTTCGCCCTCCCGGGTTGGTAACGAATACAATCGCCGTGCGGAGTGAGACAACGGAGAGTCAAAGAACGACGGTAGGACGTGCGTTTGGATCTTGGCATCTGCGTCTGTGAATGATTTATACTGATACGGTTTTTGTTTATGCTGATACGGTAATGCTTTCTGCTGATACGGTTTTGTTTGGGGGGTTACTAAAGCACCTTACTTTTCGAATGTAAGCCGAATAAAATTTTCAAGGTCAGAGACTTTATTTAAATTGCCTACTAGGGATATTCAGAAAAAATTACAGAGTTAAATGAAATTAATTCTGAAAGAATAAAATATGAGAAGGTGTTGAAAAATCAGAATAAAAAAATGAGAATCTGCTTTCTGAAATCCGGAGCCTAGTTCTATCAATGTTCCATCCCTTGAAAATAAAGAGTTTTATAGCCAGCGACTACGACGTTTACAAAACTATAACATTTTTTCCTATTGGGTCTGACGCTGACCCCGATGGCTTGGCTCCTCAAGTTTTGAAAGATCTTGTGTGTAAGTCGAGAAAAGTTTGTCGAGATAAACTTATTAAATTGTTTCAGGGGAGCCCTCGGGCGATGCTTTGACTCATATTGTTGAAACAATGAAAAACAATTTTGTCAGCCAACTGAAAATGACATTGAAGATGGAAGCCTTCATTTCATTGTGTGCACGGGTAAGAAAAAGGGGCAATCGTTGTGTTTTATGGACACAAGTGTGGCTAACGAAGAAAATACCTAGAAAATTTTGACTCGACCTTTTCAATGTGGGTTTTGCTCAGCTAAACAGGCAATCGAAGTATCGAAGCAATTATCATCGCAAACCCCGACTGGTGCCTTTCATGCTGATGCGTTAGCGCACTACGGTAGGAGGGATAATTTACGAATTTCAGGAGTCGTTGAAGAACACAACGAAGATGTGTAACAAAAAGTTGTCGACGTGGCCGAGCAAATTGGGGTTACAATAGAAAACGCCGACATTAGTGTCTGCCATCGCCTATCAACAAGACTGCCTTCGCCTTCCAACAAAAAGAAATGGACCCAAAGGTATAATTGTGAACTTTGTCAGGTCACAAACTAAACATTTGGGCACGGGAAATAAGAAGAAGTTGAGAGAGATGGTCAGCAACTTTTCATTAATGATGACGTAACACCATAGACAGGGAAGGTCATGTAACTTATTAGACAAAAAGAAGAAGTTAAGAGTGTGACTATGGTAAATGAAAAAAAATCGTGTATCTGAAATCTTCTGATAAATTTGTATTCAATAACTTGTTTGAATTATATAAAAGGGACAGCGCTCTATTTGATGAGTGTATGAACCAGCGTTTTTGAAGACCCCTATTGCACCCCCAAGAGTGCAATGTGTTTCGAACAACAAAATCAATCTTAGCAATAAATTGAAAGCTTCTGTATTTTACACTAACATAAGGTCACTAAGTAAAATTTTCGATGAACTAGAACAAATCATAAATGATAGAAAAGACAAACACACTGCGATATGTCTTTGGAAACGTAGTTGCCGTCTGATTGCCTTTAAAGCCCTATAAATTATCCGGATATAATTTGGTAATCTCAGAAAGCAGGAACAAAAGAAACGGTGTTTCTAATTGTGTTGATGAAACGGTAGCATATGAAGTCATACCGACACTGTTTCACTTCTTTAACTACTGGATGTTTTAATATCAAAAATGTAATACTTTGCTGTATCTAAAAATCACCATCCACTAACTATTATGATTTTCTAAAAGATTTTGAAAAACTTTTTACATGTCTATAACGAAATGACTTAAAATGTATTATTTTTGGTGATTTCAACATTGATTTACTTCAAAATATTGAATTTGTTGACGAGTACTATGCAATAGTTACACAAAATGGTTTCACTCAACGTTTAGACTTCCCTACGAGAGTAAAAGGTACCGCCACAACGTTAATCGATCACGTGCTTTATAATAAAGGAGTTAATTTCGTTGAATGTTGTATTAATTTTCCAAGCATTACTGATCATTATATAAATAAAATGAAGTTGGAAATATGACAATCAGACGGTATCCATTTTGATTTCCGGAACCTACTAGCATCTAAAATAAATAGTTTGCATTACGGTGACTGTCCTCCAGAGTGTACAAGGAACCTTGTTAAAATTATAAAAGAGGCGATAGACGAAAGTTCTTTAATAGAAACAAAAAGTAAATAAAATTTTAAAAAATCTTTTTACAGAAACAAACCATTTTTTCAAAAAGTTAGTCAAGTACCTGAATTCTAAAATACGAACTAAAATTGTAATGCATAGAAATAATGTAAACAAACTTTTTCGCTTAAATAAAAAACACTATCTCTGTAAAATCGAATGCAGCGCGGAAGTCAATGAAACAAAAACTGACGTCCAATTTGAAGGCCAAGCATTTCTCTAGTAATTGCCTCAACGCAAACAATTGGTCAGTGCAGCCCCTTCTTTTTTGGAATCCGCATTGTTCTTCTCTTAGCACTTGATCAAGTGCATCTTTGCATCTATTCAGGATGATTGACGCAAAAACTTTTCCAGGTACCGAGAGCAGTGAATTTCTGCGATAGTTCCCACACTCAGATCTTTTTCCTTTGCTTTTGTATAGCGGGACAACTTCTGCTAACTTCCAGTCTTGTGGAAGATTTTCTTCAGTCCAGCACTTGTTGACAATGTCCCAAAACCATTCAGCGATTCCAATATGCGACTTTAGCATTTCGGAAGAAATATCGTCTGGTACACTTGCTTTCCCGTTTTTTCAGTTTACGCACGGCATTTAGAACTTCATCAAATTGAATTGGAACTAGGTCTATTTCAAGACTCTCGGATGCTTCCACTACTACTACTACTACTACTACTACTACTACTACTACTACTACTACTACTACTACTACTACTACTACTACTACTACTACTACTACTACTACTACTACTACTACTACTAGGGCAGCCAAGTCAGATCGATGTATAGGGTGATTTCGATTCTGTTTTTGACCGCATTTTTTCCCCCTCGCTCTCCACGTCGGAAAAATGGTTTTGGGAACCTTTTAGGATTTACGTAGTGGCTAAAAAAACAAATTGGCACAAAATTTCACTTTCTGTTTTTGAGCAACAAGAGTTTTAAATTTTCTTACACATTTGGAATAAAAGTCACTTTTTGTTGTTTAAATGCCTTTTCTATGGTACGTATTGCCTCCTGGGAGATCAATTGGTTCATTGTTTCTGGGATCACGTTGAAAAATTTTAGTTAGAATGCACATACGACGAAAATTGAAAAAGTTTGACTAGAAAGCCAGTTTTGTGCCATTTCCTTACTAAATTTAATTTTTCAATAAAATTGCAAATAATGGTGCTAGAGCATTCTCCTTTGGGGAATTAACTCATCTTTACAAGTGCTTTATACTGAAATGATCATTTTGGGTTGAAAAACAGTTTGACTATAACTCAAAAATTAAGCACTTTAAGAGCCCCTGCATCAGCAGGAAAGATGTACCTGACTTTTCCAAAAATCTGAAAAACCAAAAAATTAAATCGAAAATGTTGAAAATATGGTTTTCAGCAGGGAAAAACATATTTGCTCCGCATTTTTCACTCCGGTATTCATTTTGCATGAAAAAGGAGGATTTGATTTTTTTTGCGATTAAAAAATTACGTTCGTCAGAACGAAGTACTGGGCTACTCATTGAGAGAGCAAAACAGATCGTTTACAGGTGTTTTTCTTAAACTAAACTCATCTTTCTACTCTAGAGTAGTCAAATGTGACCAGGAGAATAGGAAAAGGTTCATACGGCATGAAGAATCGTGCAAAATCAAGCAGAAAAAAACGTTTCTTTTTTTTTAATAATTTGCAGTTTTTGTTTTTGTTTGTGCCATTTGGCTTCAAAGACATTATTATCGCACTTGACGCATCTGTTGTCTGGCATTTAAGCCCAGCTAACAGAGGCGGGATATTTCAGCAACGTTACAATTGTCGTTCTTTCAAAAAATGAGGTTAAATTTTTGAGACCACCTTTCTCCTTCCCCAGTTTTTTTTTCAAGACAGTCACAGCAAAGCTTTTCGGGGCCCATAATTTTGAAAAAAGGGTTAAAAAAGAAAAGCATGAAGCTGTTTTCACTACCATAGTACGCCAAAAAATTGTAGGAAATTAAGGTTGAAGAAAATTAACGTGAGGTCATAACTATGTATCGTGTTAAGTCTATGACTAGGATTTCATGACTTTTTTGGCATTCTGTTAAAAAAAAGGTCTAATGACGTTTAGGTGCATGGGATCAGGTACTAATATGCGTGGATGGGTTGTTTGGTGAAGCTTACATGCATTAAGGGAACAAATAGTTTGAAAAAAAATACTGTTTCTACAAACCGAACTCGATACTTGGGTTATCTGCTTCAATTTTTAATTCATGAAGGTAATTTTTAGAAACTATTGTGATCAATCAACTATTGTGATCAATCAATCAATTCGATTTAATTGCAAATATACAGCACAGACAGAAAATTTCAAGACACTCACTCAATAACTAAATAATAATATTGTTATAAATTATGCGTTGAATGAATTGTTTGTTTTTTTTGCTAGTAGTCTATCTTAAGTTTTCTTACTGGTTGACGTTTTCACCAACATTCAAAGCAAGGCCAAGATCACTAAATTGTTATCATTTTTTGTAAATCATCCAAGTTTTTTCTGATAAAGATTTTGAAACTTTTGCAACATCAAAGCTTTTGTAGTATTTCATTGTTGTCAGATTTTGAACCAGCAGTCTGTTTTTAAGAACGAACTGATATTAAATGACGTCGCAGCCAAAAAATGGCAAATAAAATCTGTTATTTTTAGTCATTCGAGTCATCTGAAAACCTTTTTTCAAATGATTAATCACTCAACCTTCCGTGGTTTTTAAGAAGAACATCTTTGACGAACTAACAAAAGCAATGGCATTTATCAAAAACTGCTATTTTTTCGTCAATTTGGCTTTAATTTCTGTGATCAACCTTGCATTCAGTTTTGGCCGAGCTCTTCTTTAACCTTAGTTAATCTGCACTTGCTTTTCAGCATGTTATTTTGATGCAAGTCAAAATTTTCCGTCTTCTTTTCTTTTTTTAGTCGGAGTGTTAAAGTTTCAATAATACGTCCTTCTCCCTATTTAATTTCCGTTTTCTTCATCATATTTTTGTCCGTGAAGCAAGTTTTAATAATGGTTATAGTTAAGTCAACATTTTTTCGTTTTGCATGAAAAAGGAGGGTTTGATTTTTTTTGCGATTAAAAAATTACGTTCGTCAGAACGAAGTACTGGGCTACTCATTGAGAGAGCAAAGCAGATCGTTTACAGGTGTTTTTATTAAATTAAACTCATCTTTCTACTCTAGAGTAGTCAAATCTGACCAGGAGAATAGGAAAAGGTTCATACGGCATGAAGAATCGTGCAAAATCAAGCAGAAAAAAACGTTTCTTTTTTTTTAATAATTTGCAGTTTTTGTTTTTGTTTGTGCCATTTGGCTTCAAAGACATCATTATCGCACTTGACGCATCTGTTGTCTGGCATTTAAGCCCAGCTAACAGAGGCGGGATATTTCAACAACGTTACAATTGTCGTTCTTTCAAAAAATGAGGTTAAATTTTTGAGACCACCTTTCTCCTTCCCCAGTTTTTTTTTTCAAGCCAGTCGCAGCAAAGCTTTTCGGGGCCCATAATTTTAAAAAAAGGGTTAAAAAATAAAAACATGAAGCTGTTTTCACTACCATAGTACGCCAAAAAATTGTAGGAAATTAAGGTTGAAGAAAATTAACGTGAGGTCATAACTATATATCGTGTAAAGTCTATGACTAGGATTTCATGACTTTTTTGGCATTCTGTTAAAAAAGGTCTAATGACATTTAGGTGCATGGGATCAGGTACTAATATGCGTGGATGGGTTGTTTGGTGAAGCTTACATGCATTAAGGGAACAAATAGTTTGAAAAAAAATACTGTTTCTACAAACCGAACTCGATACTTGGGTTATCTGCTTCAATTTTTAATTCATGAAGGTAATTTTTAGAAACTATTGTGATCAATCAACTATTGTGATCAATCAATCAATTCGATTTAATTGCAAATATACAGCACAGACAGAAAATTTCAAGACACTCACTCAATAACTAAATAATAATATTGTTATAAATTATGCGTTGAATGAATTGTTTGTTTTTTTTGCTAGTAGTCTATCTTAAGTTTTCTTACTGGTTGACGTTTTCACCAACATTCAAAGCAAGGCCAAGATCACTAAATTGTTATCATTTTTTGTAAATCATCCAAGTTTTTTCTGATAAAGATTTTGAAACTTTTGCAACATCAAAGCTTTTGTAGTATTTCATTGTTGTCAGATTTTGAACCAGCAGTCTGTTTTTAAGAACGAACTGATATTAAATGACGTCGCAGCCAAAAAATGGCAAATAAAATCTGTTATTTTTAGTCATTCGAGTCATCTGAAAACCTTTTTTCAAATGATTAATCACTCAACCTTCCGTGGTTTTTAAGAAGAACATCTTTGACGAACTAACAAAAGCAATGGCATTTATCAAAAACTGCTATTTTTTCGTCAATTTGGCTTTAATTTCTGTGATCAACCTTGCATTCAGTTTTGGCCGAGCTCTTCTTTAACCTTAGTTAATCTGCACTTGCTTTTCAGCATGTTATTTTGATGCAAGTCAAAATTTTCCGTCTTCTTTTCTTTTTTTAGTCGGAGTGTTAAAGTTTCAATAATACGTCCTTCTCCCTATTTAATTTCCGTTTTCTTCATCATATTTTTGTCCGTGAAGCAAGTTTTAATAATGGTTATAGTTAAGTCAACATTTTTTCGTTTTGCATGAAAAAGGAGGGTTTGATTTTTTTTGCGATTAAAAAATTACGTTCGTCAGAACGAAGTACTGGGCTACTCATTGAGAGAGCAAAGCAGATCGTTTACAGGTGTTTTTATTAAATTAAACTCATCTTTCTACTCTAGAGTAGTCAAATCTGACCAGGAGAATAGGAAAAGGTTCATACGGCATGAAGAATCGTGCAAAATCAAGCAGAAAAAAACGTTTCTTTTTTTTTAATAATTTGCAGTTTTTGTTTTTGTTTGTGCCATTTGGCTTCAAAGACATCATTATCGCACTTGACGCATCTGTTGTCTGGCATTTAAGCCCAGCTAACAGAGGCGGGATATTTCAACAACGTTACAATTGTCGTTCTTTCAAAAAATGAGGTTAAATTTTTGAGACCACCTTTCTCCTTCCCCAGTTTTTTTTTTCAAGCCAGTCGCAGCAAAGCTTTTCGGGGCCCATAATTTTAAAAAAAGGGTTAAAAAATAAAAACATGAAGCTGTTTTCACTACCATAGTACGCCAAAAAATTGTAGGAAATTAAGGTTGAAGAAAATTAACGTGAGGTCATAACTATATATCGTGTAAAGTCTATGACTAGGATTTCATGACTTTTTTGGCATTCTGTTAAAAAAGGTCTAATGACATTTAGGTGCATGGGATCAGGTACTAATATGCGTGGATGGGTTGTTTGGTGAAGCTTACATGCATTAAGGGAACAAATAGTTTGAAAAAAATACTGTTTCTACAAACCGAACTAGATACTTGGGTTATCTGCTTCAATTTTTAATTCATGAAGGTAATTTTTAGAAACTATTGTGATCAATCAACTATTGTGATCAATCAATCAATTCAATTTAATTGCAAATATACAGCACAGACAGAAAATTTCAATACACTCACTCAATAACTAAATAATAATATTGTTATAAAATATGCGTTGAATGAATTGTTTGTTTTTTTTGCTAGTAGTCTATCTTAAGTTTTCTTACTGGTTGACGTTTTCACCAACATTCAACGCAAGGCCAAGATCACTAAATTGTTATCATTTTTTGTAAATCATCCAAGTTTTTTTCTGATAAAGATTTTGAAACTTTTGCAACATCAAAGCTTTTGTAGTATTTCATTGTTGTCAGATTTTGAACCAGCAGTCTGTTTTTGAGAACGAACTGATATTAAATGACGTCGCAGCCAAAAAATGGCAAATAAAATCTGTTATTTTTAGTCATTCGAGTTACCTGAAAACCTTTTTTCAAATGATTAATCACTCAACCTTCCGTGGTTTTTAAGAAGAACATCTTTGACGAACTAACAAAAGCAATGACATTTTTCAAAAACTGCTATTTTTTCGTCAATTTGGCTTTAATTTCTGTGATCAACCTTGCATTCAGTTTTGGCCGGGCTCTTCTTTAACCTTACTTAATCTGCACTTGCTTTTCAGCTTGTTATTTTGATGCAAGTCAAAATTTTCCGTCTTCTTTTTTTTTTAGTCGGAGTGTTAAAGTTTCAATAATACGTCCTTCTCCCTATTTAATTTCCGTTTTCTACATCATATTTTTGTCCGTGAAGCAATTTTTAATAATGGTTATAGTTAATTCAACATTTTTTCGTTTTTGACAATTTCAACAAAGTTCTTAGCCTCCATGGTGACTTGAGAACTTATTCTGCCTCCCCATCAAGGCTTGCCGTGCCAAAAAATTACTGGGCGGACATAGGCTACTCTCACAAACACGTTAGCATGGCTGTTCTATGCTGGATTTTTGTAGAACTGTGGCTCTGCTTCTATCTCAAAAAAGGGGTACAATTCAGTAATTTGCTGATATCTTCCAAATTACCCTATCAAATTTTTCGGGCAGAAACCAATTCTTCTGATGCTGTAATTCTATTGTTTTCGTTGTATATGTGCTGTCCTAAGTCGTCGTGATGAAAAAGTTATACACTTTTTTAAAAAAATTTTCAAATTTTAAAAATTTACCAATTAGGTGATTTTGGTGTTCTCCAAATACGGGTACCCCAGAAAACCAGAATAAACTTACATTGATTAGTTCATTGAATTCCCCTGATAGTGGGGAGGATCTCCATATAGAATTATAGAAGATTTTACGGAGTTGAATGGGTCAATTTTTGACCCACTCAACTCTGTATGCGCCGAACCTCGAAATTGGGCCTTGTTTGGCTACTTCAGCGGTTACATAAATGTGAAATTTTTTGTGTCAAGATTAAACATTATAGTTTTAGACTGCTTAGTTAATGGGGAGGGTCGATATATACATATTGTACCCTTTTTTTACACGTTTTGATATTGTATTTTAGCGAAATGTGAAACTTGGTAGTCAAAATAGGTCATTTGACCAAATGAATGATTTTTTTTTGCAATTGAACAAGCTTTCAGACGTGCTATTTGTGTTTTCTGGACAGTATTTAAGCTCCTGAGGCTATTTGTATCAATTAATGGGGTTATTTCAACAATTTTTCTTTTTTCACGATTTCATCAAATTTCTGTGGATGTTGTTTTATGTCAAAACACACAAAACATCATAACCTTCATGGTGTGGTGGGAAATTTTTTCCCACCTCCCCATGAAAGGTTTCAGTTACCCAGACCGTTGAAGTGGACCAGAATCACACCCACAAATACGCCGGTAACTCTGTTTCACGTTGGTTTCACGTCAGTTCCGGAGATTTTGGTCTCCGCTTTTAGCCCAAAAAGGGCGTACAAAACAGTATTTTGTTGATATCTGCTAAATTACTGGACCAAATTAAACGGTCATAGGCCTGTTTTGTTGCTACTGAACCCCTCTTGATTGCTATACTCGGTTGTAAATCTGAATCAATAACCGGAAAAAGTTATTTATGTCCAAATTTGGAGAAATTTTGCAATTTTTGGTCATTTCGGGTACCAAAATTTCGGTACCACAAAAAAGCTGATTTAAGTTATAAGTTATAGTTCCTCAGCTTCGTTAGAATAAGGAGAGTGCTCCCATATGTATTTTTATACCATTTTAGCAAGTGCAGATGCCGAGTTTTGGCTCTGCAGCCGGAGTACTCTGCTTTTTTGGTAATTTGGTATGGTACCTTAACTTTGCAAAAACTCGTTGTAAAGTAAACCGATTTCGATAAATTTTTTTTGTTAAACCGAGCTTGAGCTAAGCTTTGTTTTGATATAGGTGTTGTTTCGTTTCGATGAGACGTTTTTGAGAAATTGGCCAGGACAGGTACCCCATTTTTGACCTGGTGAAGCAGGGTACCAGTACATACAGAGACATCCCTTATAATGCGATTTAAAGCTTGTTTTTTGGCCCGTTAGCTTCCTTATGTTATGGCAAAGCCGTCTAGTTATTATTTCTAATTTGGTTGGCGCATTAACATGGCAAATTTTAGCTCTGCAGATGATGTTTCTGGTCATTTTGGCCATTTGGTACGGTACCTTAACTTTGCAATAACTCGTTGTAAAGTGAACCGATTTCGATAAACTTTGTTTTGTTAAACCGAGCTTGAGCTAAGCTTTGTTTTGATATAGGTGTTGTTTCGTTTCGATGAGCCGTTTTCGAGAAATTGGCCAGGACAGGTACCCCATTTTTGACCTGGTGAAGCAGGGTACCAGTACATACAGAGACATCACTTATAATGCGATTTAAAGCTTGTTTTTTGGCCCGTTAGCTTCCTTATGTTATGGCAAAGCCGTCTAGTTATTATTTCTAATTTGGTTGGCGCATTAACATGGCAAATTTTAGCTCTGCAGATGATGTTTCTGGTCATTTTGGCCATTTGGTACGGTACTTTAACTTTGCAATAACTCGTTGTAAAGTGAACCGATTTCGATAAACTTTGTTTTGTTAAACCGAGCTTGAGCTAAGCTTTGTTTTGATACAGGTGTCGTTTCGTTTCGATGAGCCGTTTTCGATGAGCCATTTTTGACTGCTGAAGCCAGGAACCAGTACATACAGAGTTGTGTCACATCACCTATAATGCGATTTAAAGCTTGTTTATTAGTGCGTTAGCTTCCCTATATTATGGCAAAGCTTTCTAGCTATTACTTGTAATTTGTTTTACATATTTTCATGTCAAATTTTAGCTCTGGACGTGATGTTTGTGGTCATTATGGTCATTTGGTACGGTACCTTATTTTTGCTATAACTTCTTGAAGAATGCACCGATTAGGCTCACTTTTAAATATGATGCGTGTCTCAAGCTGTGCTACAAACTTCGTTCAGCGTTTGTTTTCGTTCAGCCGTTTTCGAGAAATTGGCCAGGAAATTTGACTCGAGTTTGACCTCCTCAGGAGATAAACACCACATCCGGATGCTGTTTTTGTTGTTGTTGTTGTTGTGACTTTTCGGCATCAAGCCGAGGGGATTGCTCCCATAAGTTTTGGTCTTGATTCAACTATTTTGAATAACGGAACTTCAAAAACGTGTTTTTTTGTAACTTTTTTAAAAAATTGATTGATTTGGAAATATTTTGTATTTCTATGAGGACAGCAGATTCCATAAACCACATTTATGGCTGGCATTTGTAAATTACTCAGTCACAGGGGGCTACAGGAAATAGTTTACTGGTTTCTCAGTCCTAAGACTATCATTTTTTTTTTATTTTCCTTTTTTTGAAAATTTTGATGATGGTGTTGAGGGGGGGACACACTTGTAGATAGGAATCATCCTATCTACAAGTGTCCCAATTTTTTTTGGCCACAAATTTTTTGGTCGATTTGGACCGTCATTTTTGTCCCATAGCTGAACATATATTTGCTCTCAAGCGTTCAATGATGTGCAAAAAAAATTTCTTCGAAGATTTTGACAAATTTTTCAGTTTTTTTGTTGTAAGGTGATGGCCATCATACATAAGTTGATTTGTCCGTAAACGCAGCACTATCTGTGCTAGCTGACTGGCTCAGAAAAAGGCTTTGCGTTGCATAACGGAACTCCAATAATGTATTTTTTTGCAGATTGTCTGTGAACGCAACCTTATCTGGCATAACGGAGCTTCAAAAATTTTTTCTTTTACAACTGTTGGAAAAAAATGAAAATTTGATTTGGTATCTGTTGTAATTCTGCGAGCACAGCACAAGCCACATTTACATCCTAGATATAATTTTTAGTATACTTGGTTTAGAAATAAGGATTAAAAAAATATTTCAAATTGACCGATTTTTTCTTGTTGACAAAAATTTTTTTGTAATTTTGTATTGTGAATTTAATCCTAGAGTGGTACCAAGTAAAAACTGAGCACTAAAAGATGTTCAGATTAGTTATTGTCTTCGTTGAAGGAACTGTTGTTGTTTGTTTTGTACACATTGTTCCTGACTTCTGTAATGTCGAATTTTTATTTTGTAAATAAAAGAACAGCTTTTGATCAATATTGTGGAAAGAACGCCTGAAATGCATATAGTTTTTGTTTCTAGTCATAGGAGTAGAAATGTGATTTTCTGCAAAGTGAGAAATATGTCGGATCATAGTTCTGACTTTGATGTCAGAACGATGTAAGGGGCAATTTCGTCAGAAATATGTCGTCAGAACGATGTACCTAGCAGACGAGTAGCCAAGTCAGAATTATGACACCGTTCTTACATCGTTCTGACGTTGGCCTCACCTACTACTACGACTACTACTACTAATACTACTACTACTACTACTACTACTACTGTAGCAGAGAGCAATTTGGGTAAGGGCGGCCGCGGTTTCCGGAAAACGTCCGAGCCGCCTCAATTTTGATGTTTAAACTCAAATCAACCCCTGAGATTGATTATTATGAGCTATAGTTGACGATTACCGAAACGGCCTTAAAAACAAACCAGTAGTGCTCGTGCTATAGCCTTCCAAAAAATTTAATAGTTTTTTCTTTTCAAGGGTTTTTCTCCTTTTTTAACAGTAAAAGACCATTAAAATTGAACGTTATTTGATAGATTTTTATCTCTATTTTCTGAAACATGTATTTTTTTAAATTTCTGTTAAGTATTCTTTGAGATATTGAGCTATAGGAGTAGGGTGCCCTTTTTGGCCGAACAGTAAGGAAAATTGAACAGGCAGTTTCTCTACGAAAAACTACTTTTTTTCGAAAAATTTTTTGTTCCTGACTTGTATGACTACTTACTGTCATTTTTGTTCTTATAAATGTTTGACATAGCTTTTTCAGATACGGTGAAAATTTCGGCCTAAGAAATCGGTTTGACTAAGTCGAGTGCCTTTGGACATCCTCAGATCCGAAATGAGGTGATTTTTGATAAATGACCACAGAGTTCTGAAATTTGGCATGCAAGTTCGGAATAGTACGACAACCCACCTCCCAAAAAACCTGGAGCTTTTTATGCAGTGAAAAAGTAGAAAAAACACTTTGAAAAAAACGGCCTTCAAATATGGGTAACAGTTTTTGGATAATTTTTGGCCCAATTCTGATATTTTTTAATTGATTGCAGATTTTTGCCTGAAATTTAATTTTTTGGAAGCGCAAAGATGAAAAGTAGGAGGTGAGATGCTGGCCATGTGTAAAATTTAAAAAATATGTTTTACTGGTGTAAAAATATTAAATGAAAATTTAAAAAAAAAGAATTTTCATAAAAAACTGTGGCCCTTTCTATCTGGATTGTGCTAGTGTTGGAAAACTAACTTTTCCATCAACTAAAAATGCTGCGTTTCAAATCTCATATTAAAAAAGACAAAATCAGACAAAAAAAAGTTGTTCAAAAACAACCCCAAATTCTAAAAAAACACAAGATATATTTTTTATGTGTTGTCGGGAAATCCTTGACTTCGACCGTTTCCTTATCCAAAGAATGATTTTTTGAAAAGCAAATCTAGTGATCTCTAAATGATCAGTATGAAAATTGGTTCAGAAATCAATATATCAATATTTTTTCTGCTCAATTTTTTTTTTGCACGAAAGTGCAAAATGGGTAACGGTGAGGATTTTGAAGTCAAATGAGCAAGGGTTACAGAAATGTCTACACAAAAAACAATATAATGATCCAAAAACGCCAATTCTAAAACGCTGAGTTCTTTCAATTGTTATCTGAGAGAAATTGAAGTTATGGCATGCATCAAAACAACGCTTCTGAAGCATAAAAAACAGCTATCACCAAAATTTGAGGTCAGTTGGACAAAAATGAGAAAAAAATATTTGAAAAATTTGATAGCAGAAAGAAGTTTTTCCAATTGTCTAAATGAAATAAACAAAATAATATTTTAGTATCTCTGTGTGCAGGTTGCAAAACCCATTGAAAAACCTTTTAAAGCACGTTTCTCTGATAATCAATTTTTTTTTAAAATGGGTACCTTGTTCGAGATGTTCATTGGGCCATTTCAAAAAAGTTTTTCCCTAAAGAAGAATGAACTACAATCGTACTATTCTTTGGAACTGGTTTATTTTTGAAAAGACCTCTCCATATTGGCCAAAACTAAACTCGATAAAAAATTTAAAAAAACCAGAAAAAACCTAATGCGTCAGAAAACAATTCTACGACAGCAAAAGTAAAAAACGAAAAAGTTATAGTGTTTTCATTTTTCTGATCAACGAAATCTCTTAAGTTTTACTCAAACTCTTTCGGGGCATCGGGAAACCATTTTTCGAATAAAAGCAAACCAAAATTGGCAAGAAAATTGCCAAAATCTGCACAGTTGTTAAAACAACATACAAAATTGAACCACACTTGAGGCGGTTTAACTTTGTTTTTGTTAAAACTCAACGCACTATTCTGTTTCTCAGGATTTTTAAAAAACAATTATGGATCAATTCCTTCCTCTAATTGTTTTTGAGACAAAAAAGTACTTTTTTCAATTTTGGTCAAAAAGTGGAATATGGGTAATGGTGAGATTTTTGAACTCAAATGCGCCAGGGTTACAAAAATGTCTACAAAAAGACCAATTAATGATCCAAAAACGCCAATTCTAAAACGCTGAGGTCTTTCAATTGTTATCTGAGAGGAAGTTAAGTTATGGAATTCATCAAAACAACGCTTCTGAAGCAAAAAAAAACGGCTATTACCAAAATTTGAGGTCAGTTGGACGAAAATGAGAAAAAACTATTTGAAAAATTTGATGGCAGAAAGAAGTTTTTCCAATTGTCTAAATGAAATAAACAAAATAATAATTTAGTGTCTCTGTGTGCAGCTGGCAAAATCTATTGAAAAAACCTTTTAAAGCACGTTTCTCTGATAATCATTTTTTTTAAAATGGGTAACTTGTTCGAGTTGTTCGTTTGGCCATTTCAAAAAAGTTTTTCCCTGAAGAAGAATGAACAACAATCGTACTATTCCTTGGAACTAGTTTATTTTTCAAGAATCCTCTCCATATTGGCCAAAATTAAACTCGATAAAAAATAAAGAAAACAGAAAAAACCTAATGCGTCAGAAAACAATTCTACGACAGCAAAAGTAAAAAACGAAAAAATTTATTGTGTTTTCCTTTTTCTGATCAACGAAATCTTTTAAATTTTACTCAAACTCTTTCGGGGCATCGAGAAACTATTTTCAAATAAAAACCAACCAGAATCGGCAAGAAAATTGCAAAAATCTGCACAGTTGCTAAAACAACATATACAAAATTGAACCACACTTGAAGCTGTTTAACTTTGTTTTTGTTAAAACTCAACGCCCTATTCTGTTTCTCAGGATTTTTAAAAAACAATTATGGATCAAATACTTCCTCTAATTACTTTTGAGACAAAAAAGTACTTTTTTCAATTTTGGTCGGAAAGTGGAATATGGGTAATGGTGAGGTTTTTTGAACTCAAATTTGCCAGGGTTACAGATATGTCTAATAAAAGACAAGTTTAAAATGCTGAGGTTCTCCAATTGTTTTTTGAGAGGTAGTGAAGTTGTGGAACGGATCAAAACAACGTTTCTGAAGCAAAAAATACAGCTATTACCAAAATTTGAGGTCAATTGGACGAAAATGAGAAGAAACTATTTGTGAAATTTGACAGCAAAAAGCAGCCTTTATTGTTGTCTCAATAAAATAAATCGATAACTTCACTATAAATACGGAGCCATTGACTCTTTCAAAAGATTAAAGCTTGCAACATAAGCTTTGCCTTAATCAGCCTTAACGTTTACAGTTGAGCAAAGTTTTATCAGGACAAAAACTAAAACAAGTCACAATTTATACTGGAGGAGTCTCTGGATTCTGGAAAAAGGCTCAAAATGACAAACACAAATAGGAGTTTTTGAAAGTTTACCAAGTTCCTACAGAGGCATTAGCCTGTTATGTTGCAAGAACAAATTTTTCAAGGGTATCATTTACCAGCCTTTGCGAACATAGGTCGAGGAAAATCAAATTTTACCACCAAGTCAATTTGATTTCAGACAAAAACTGTCAACAATCGACGCAGTTTTGCACTTGACAAGAGCAATCCAGCATAGCATCAGCTGCAGTGGCAAATACTATGCCTGCTTCATTGACTACGAAAAAGCGAACAGGAACATGCTGCTTACAAAACTGATAAAAGTGGGGATGCATGGGACCATTATACACAGAACACAATCAGTGCTAAAATGCAACTTCCAGCAGATCCTTGATGAAGATTTCTTGTCAAACGAGATTGAACAGAAAACAGGAGTAGCACAAGGAGACAAATTCTCACCACTCTTGTTTAGTTTATTCATAGCTCATTTCTATTTTGAGCTGAAATGCAAGGATCTAGATGTTATATTTTACGCTGACGAATTATTATTTGGGAGATATAGCCAAGGCCAACTACCACAAAGTTTGAATAATCTGAACACGTATTGTAGCAGGAACTGGTTGAAAATTAACGTAAAGAAGACAAAATGCAGGAAATTCAGAAGAGGTGGCCGTTTAGCTGTTGATGAACAATTCTATACATCGAAAAGAGAAGTTGAATTTACAAACACCTTACTGACATACTGAAAAAACTATGGTAAAGCGGGCAACAATTTCTGCAGCATAGATTACAGTGTTACTGAGAGAACGGAAAAACGGGTGGTACGAAACACAACAAACTGCAACAATCAAGATGATTTTTAACGTTTTTCTCCAATTTCCTTTTTTGAATTTCATAAAATTGATTCGTAGTCCGAAATGCCAGCAAGTTTTGCGATGAAAGAGCAACCCACAAGGTTAATTACGGTGTAAATGAGCCTGATTATAAAAGGTAAAACCTGCCTTTTGTTGTAAAAATGTGACGTCACATTTCAAACAGACAGATGGA